>NW_024718273.1:14034349-14241256 GCF_018991925.1 Homarus americanus | reverse complement strand
TAATAATAATACCACCACCGACGGAGCCAACAGGTAGATCGCTTATAGTAATACAAATAACCAGACAGACAGACAGACAGACAGACAGAATTATACATCTTCATATATAGTCATCAACCAACACAAACACTTGGGGATTTCTTTTTGGTTAGGTTAGGTAAGAATCAGTTAAACTTCAGTCACAATATTCCAGGTGGAATCTCACACACCTGGTCATTGTTCCTGGGTGAAGGTGAAGTTGTAAAAGGAGAAAGTAATTATCACAGAGAAAGTAATTATCACAGAGAAAGTAATTATCACAGAAAGTAATTACCAAAGAGAAAGTAATTATCACAGAGAAAGTAATTATCACAGAGAAAGTAATGATCACAGAAAGTAATTACCAAAGCGAAAGTAATTATCACAGAGAAAGTAATTACCAAAGCGAAAGTAATTATCAGAGAAAGTAATTACCACAGAAAGTAATTACCACAGAGAAAGTAATTACCAAAGAGAAAGTAGTTATCACAAATAAAGTAATTACCACAGAGAAAGTAATTACCACAGAGAAATTAATTATCACAGAGAAAGTAATTATCACACCGCTCTTAACCTTTCACTCAACACAGGAGAATTTTTCACAAAACATTCAGTTAATTTCGTCATTTTCACGGCAATTTTTTTTCATTTATAAAGACGAAACTTATTAATGTTTCAGCCACAGATAAAATTGTCAAAAAGAATCTCTTGCCACCAGACGTTCTCAAGACAACTTTTTATCATTGGTGGTCCAGTTGGCATCGCCTATATGCTTGCTACCTGAATGACGTAGATTCGAACCTTCATAGGGTATAGTAGTGTTATTCATGTATTTTACTCATGTCCCTGTGTGTGTGTGTGTGTGTGTGTGTTTGTGTATGTGTGTGTGCATGTGTGTGTGTGTATGTGTGTGTGTGTGTGTGTTTACTGTATTTTTCCTCAGGCTACAGTGGTTCATAATCAACACGGGAGAGTTAAAAAAACAAAACAGAATCAGAGGTAATTATGCAAATCGCTAGACTCACTGTTGTTTTGAGCGTCAGATGCAAATTACTCTGGTCTTCCGCCACACTCACAGTCCCTGAAGTCAAGACGAGATTTTAAATAAGGTAGCTACATTTTGTACTTCAGGAGAGAGAGAGAGAGAGAGAGAGAGAGGGACGTGTAAGGGAGGTGTTTAGCATTTTTGTAATTTATATTTATTTTTTTCCAATAGATGTTTTTCATTGTATACAGATTTGAGTTAGGTTAGGTTAGGTTAGGTTATGTTAGGTTAGGTTATATTAAGTTTGGTTACGTTTAGATAGGGTACGGTTAGATCAGGCTAGGTTAGAGTAGGTTAGGTTAGACTTGGTTTGAATAGGCTGGGCTTATATTAGATTTGATTTGGTTAGGTTAGGATACGATAAAGGTAAGTTAGATTAGCTTAGGTAATATAGTTAAAGTCATGATCGGTTGGGTTAAAGTTAGATAAGTTTCAGTAATGCTAACTTATCATTAAATCACCTTAATCCCCAGGTGAAATAAGTCAGGTGGTTAATCTTCAGTTAATCCTATATTGGAACAACACTGCAGTCCACCGCCTACACAGTTAATCCGTGAACAACAATACACTGACACTGACCATTGTTATACTGAGCTCCAAGAACCGTCTCGCAGCTGCAGATTGGGGCGTGAAGCGTTGTAAACAGTCGGCGTTAGGGGGCGATACACACACACACACACACACACACACACACACACACACACACACACACACACACACACACACACACACACACACACACCCAGCCAGCACGTGTCTAAATACAAGCAAATTGGACGATGAGGCCAACACACACACACACACACACACACACACACACACACACACACACACACACACACACACACACACACACACACACACACACACACAAAGATACTACTATTGTCTTGATATTTACACAAAACAACTTGAATTAATATATTTTTGAGTATCTTCGTTTAGTTGTGAATTTCTGGGATTTGTATTTAAATGATATAGATATGGTCTTATAGGCGAGACAGACAGACAGACAGAGATCCTATAAATCTCCCTGGAAAAAGCAAATGGGATTAAAAAAACAAAACACTATCAAAGTAAACGGGATCAAGATTGAGAAAACATTCCAAGAATATCCCAAAGGTCGATTGTGAAGGACATAACCCCCCCCCACTCACTCACCCACCCCGGGCATACCAGTCTAGAAAACGTATCTATAGACGTGAGCTGAAGCCTTTATGCCTCCAGCCATCATTCACAAGGAGATATATAGTGTCAAGCGTCACATACTCACAACACCAGCCTGTCTCGTAAACACTATACTGTACACTCCCCGAATTTCTCACATTTCCACTATCATCCATTCTCTCTTCCTCCCTCTCCTTCTTCCTTTTCCTCCTTATTCACTTCACATCACATTCCTCCTTCATCATTCTCTCTCCCACCTCCAAACACACCCCTCCACCACCAAACACTCCCTCCACCAAACACCAAACACTCCCCTCTCCACCAAGCCTCCCCTCCTCCACCAACCTCCCCCTCCACCAAACACTCTCCTCCCACGAAACACTCCCTCCTCCACCAACACTCCCCCTCCACCAAACATCCCCCCCTCCACCAAGCCCCCCCCTCCACCAAACCTCCCCTACTCTGGCTTACTCCCTCCTCCACCAAACCTCCCCCCTCCACCAACCTCCCCTCCTCCACCAACCTCCCCTCCTCCACCAAACACCCCCTCCACCAACCTCCCCTCCACCAAGCCTCCCTCCTCCACAAACACCCCCCTCTCCCAACATCCCCTCCACCCCTCCTCCCAGCCTCCACTCCTCCACCAAACACTCCCTCCTCCACCCAACACTCCCTCCACCAAACACCCCCCACCAAACATTCTCCTCCAAACACCCCCTCCACCAAACACCCCCCTCCACCACTTAGTCTTCACCCTCCACTACTCCCCTTCCCTCCCTATCCATTAAACCAACACTCTCCAAAAAACCATCATCTACAAAAGTTAAACCACAGTTCTTAAAACATTTAAACCATCATCCTCTATCTGTTTAGACTTATCATCCATTTAAACTATCATACTTAGAGGGTAAACCATCATGCTAACACATTAAACTATCATTCTAGGGGTGTTAAAACCATCATCCTATTAAACCATCGGTCTTGAGTAGTTAAACAATTACCCGAAATATGTTAAAACCACTTTCCTGTTAAACCATTACCGGAAACATGTTAAAAACCACTATCCTGTTAAGCCAACGTCCCTGAGTAACAAAACCCAACATACTAAAAAGGTGTTAAACCCTCATCTTAAATAAGAACATAAGAAAATAAGGAGTCTGCAATAGGCCGGATGGCCTGTGCATGGCAGCTCCTGTCAAGAGTTACTACCACTCTCTATCATTCATGAATCTATCTAGCCTCCTTTTGAAACTTTCCAGAGTTCCCGCACTTACTGCAAAGTTGCTGAGCTTGTTCCACTCGTCCACCACCCTATTTGTGAACCAGTTTCTTCCTATCTCCCTCCTAAACCTAAACTTATCCAACTTGAATCCGTTGCTCCGAGTCCTATCCTGCTCGGATATTATAAGAACTTTATCTATATCCCCTTTATTGATTCTTTTCACCCACTTAAATACTTCTATCATATCTCCCCGCACTCTTCGTCTTTCTAGGGAATGCAAGTTAAGTTTCTTTAGCCTATCCTGATATGGAAGGTTTCTAAGTCCCGGAATCATTTTTGTCATTCTTCGCTGCACCGACTCTAGTGAATTTATATCCATTCTATAATAGGGGCACCAGAACTGAACCGCATAATCGAGGTGTGGCCTGACTAGCGCAAGATATGGTTGCAATAAGACCTCTGCACTCTTGTTACTTACACTTCTAGATATAAAACCCAATACTCTGTTTGCCTTATTTCGAACATTAACGCACTGTTTTCTAGGCCGTAGGTCCGGGCTTACAAGTACCCCTAGGTCTCTTTCACAAGTCGACTTCTCTAGGTTGATGTTGTTAAGGCTGTATACATTATAAGTATTTGTTAAACCATCTTGTTAAACCATCGTCCTCAAAGGATTAACCTAGCCTTTAAACTTAATCTTAACGATACACACAAAACAAAAAATTATAATTACCTAAACAGAAGACTCATAAGACGCTCACGTATTTCGTCATAAAAACAAAAGTTACAAGAAGGAAATCCAAGCTAGATAAATGTTGTAGGGGATCACCTGAAGAATCTCCACCTTAACTTATTTCACCTAAAGATTAACCACCCTATTGATATTTGGGTGGGTGTGGTTAGATTAGGTTTGGTTAGGTTAAGTTAGGTTAGGTTAACGTTACGGTAGTTAGGTTAATCTCCCGGTGATCCAAAAGGTTATTCCTGGTACAATAATCCCTTATGTACTGAATCTAACTTAACTTATACCTATAGTAATTAGATCTAGTTAATGTACTCCTAATTAACCTAGATTGCACCTGTTATATCATAATATATACTAATTTACCTAGAATATATCACAACATAAATCAATCATCCTAACCTAACTTTAACCTAATCTAGTTTACCCAAACCTAATTAAAACCTAACCCAGTCTTCCCCTAACTTAACTCAGGACGGAGTTGTGAAATACTAATACTACTACTACTACTACTAATAATAATAATAATAATCTAATACTACTAATAATAGCAAATAGTAATATCAACGAATGCTTTTCCGGGTCTGAAGGGGGGTGGGAAAATGGTGGTAGGTAGTGGTGGGCAGGTGGAAGGTTGGTGAGGTGAGGTGGATAGGTGGGTGGTTGGCAGCAGGTGGTGGTGGGGTGATGGCTTGTGTGGGAAGAGGGTTCAGTCTGGCTATATTACTTCTCTCCAATACCTTTCAGATATCTTAAAAGAAATAAGGAACAGATAAGAGACAAGTTACCCACAGATGAAGTCAATAAAAATACAAGGTTTTCTGCCAAGGGCTTATTGATATTATTATTATTATTATTATTATTATTATTATTAATGTGTGTGTGTGTGTGTGTGTGTGTGTGTGTGTGTGTGTGTGTGTGTGTGTGTACTAGGTTTTGAGACCTAGGGATAACCCTAGCCGACGGGGCACTAGGGGAGTATATATCTTTATTGAAATATGGTCTTATTGATTCGAGTATAGCCACGTTTGTGTCGATATATTGGACTAGAGTGTTAATGGTATATATTATATAGATCGTGTTGATATATAATCTGGTGGAATATAGGTTAGTGAGAAATATATATCCTGACTGAAATATTGTCTCTGCTTTATTGAAATTTGAGTCTCGTCTCGCATCTTGGGTTTCGTATCTCGCATCTTGGGTCTCATATCTGGCATCTTGGGTCTCCGAGTCTCGTATCTTAAGATCTCGTGGTCAGAGGACGGCATTAACATTCGGGTAGAGCTGGTGGCTGGGTGGACCAGAGACACGAGGCTTAATATATTACTGGTATAGGTCTGGGTCGTAACCTCTTCTGGGTCAGTGAATCTAATATGGCGCCAAGGGTAGAGTCTCAGGTAGGTCCTGACGCCATCTGGATACCCCTACGTCAGTCTTGTTTCTGAAGTGAAATGGTTAAGGTAGAGTCTCAGTATGTGTGTGTGTGTGTGTGTGTGTGTGTATGTGTGTGTATTTCTGTCTGTGTGTGTGCATGTATGTATATGTTTGTATATGTGCGCATGTTTGTAATATTACCTGTATTGATAGTGTGTGTGTGTGTGTGTGTGTGTGTGTGTGTGTGTGTGTGTGTGTGTTATCTCGTTCCACCGAAGAAAAAAAAATAGATAATCAAATAAATAAATAAATAAATAAATATATAAACAGATAAATAAACAAATAAATAAATAAACAAATAAATAAATAAACAAATAAATAAATAAATATACAAATAAATAACAAATAAATAAATAAATATACAAATAAATATCAAATAAACAAACAAACAAACAAACAAACAAACAAACAAACAAACAAACAAACAAATAAATAAATAAATAAATAGAAATAAAGAAAATAAATAAATAAATGGTGAAACTAATGAGGCAATGGGGCTGAGTGACTTGATTAATGGGTCCACTTTCCCCCCTCCTGGAGTGAACATTCGCTTGGGGGGGGGGAGAGGGGGGGGGAGCAGTTCCACGCCCTCACAGGTCCTGAGAGGGCGGTAATGGTGCACTACCCCCCCCCCCTCTCCTCTCTCTCCTCTCTCTCTCTCTCTCTCTCTCTCTCTCTCTCAGCGCTGTTATGATGTGTTCATGTAATCGTAATGTATTTTTTCCCGATGGGTGAGACGTAACACAGACAGACAGACAGACAGACACACTAGTTTACGACACGTCTCTCTCATCCACCAACTCTCTCACTCTTGGTTTCCCTAATTGATATTAATCTCATTTACATACAGGTTATCAGGTTCTTTATCAACTTATTTCTTTCACAAGTCAAGTGGTTCCCTTTAGGCCAACATATAACACAGCTCTTGGCTTAAGCTCCTGAGAACTCTCTTATAACACAGCTCTTGGCTTAAGCTCCTGAGAACTCTCTTATAACACAGCTCTTGGCTTAAGCTCCTGAGAACTCTCTTATAACACAGCTCTTGGCTTAAGCTCCTGAGAACTCTCTTATAACACAGCTCTTGGCTTAAGCTCCTGAGAACTCTCTTATAACACAGCTCTTGGCTTAAGCTCCTGAGAACTCTCTTATAACACAGCTCTTGGCTTAAGCTCATGAGAACTCTCTTATAACACAGCTCTTGGCTTAAGCTCATGAGAACTCTCTTATAACACAGCTCTTGGCTTAAGCTCCTGAGAACTCTCTTATAACACAGCTCTTGGCTTAAGTTCCTGAGAACCCTCTTATAACACAGCTCTTGGCTTAAGCTCATGAGAACTCTCTTATAACACAACTCTTGGGCCCATCTCATGTTGGTCAGGTACACCACGATACTGTTTACCTTCTGGTGTTCTCCCTGAGGCTGTACCTACACCGCCTCCCTCTTGAGCTGCACAAAGAGAATACGTTCAAACACTTTAGTCATTAGTACTCTTACAACCTATAGTAGGGATAAGGAACACAATATCCTGAGATACAAACCTAACCTAACCTAACCTAACCTCACCTAACCTAACCTCACCTAACCTAACCTGACCTAACCTAACCTAACCTAACCTAACCTAACCTAACCTGACCTAACACAGCCTAACCTAACCTATCTAACCTGACCTAACCTGACTTCTAACATAACCTAACTTTAACCTGTTCTAACCTAACCTCTGTCTAACGAAACACTTCAACATTATTTACCTCAATTCTCCCTCTGTACTTGCCCCCCCTCCCCCCCCTCACTGTGTAACCATTTACTTGCAAGTCAATAGTTTAAAAGTAGTTCTGGTACGCTGCTCGAACTACTAATGGTGCTAAGTGTCTTGGACTTGTACCGAGTGTCTTGGACTTATACCGAGTGTCTTGGACTTGTACCGAGTGTCTTGGACTTGTACCGAGTGTCTTGGACTTATACCGAGTGTCTTGGACTTATACCGAGTGTCTTGGACTTGTACCGAGTGTCTTGGACTTGTACCGAGTGTCTTGGACTTGTACCGAGTGTCTTGGACTTATACCGAGTGTCTTGGACTTATACCGAGTGTCTTGGACTTGTACCGAGTGTCTTCTACAGTATTTGTTGTCTCTTGGGAGTAATTACTAGAAGCGTTATTGTTTTTCACAGTAATTAGTTACCTGCTCGACCAGTTAACAAAAGACTGTTACTTCATTCTTGTAAACGATACGGATAGATAGATAGATAGATAGATAGATAGATAGATAGATAGATAGATAGATAGGATATAAACAGTAGTATGTATAGTTAGACAGGTACAAACATACAAACAGCTGTCTCTCTCCCTTCCCTCTCCTCTCCCCGTCTCGCTTCCTCCCTCTCCCCGTCTCGCTTCCTCCCTCTCTCCATCTCTCTCTCTCTACCTCCCTCCTTCTCCCTTACTCTGTTTCTATTCCTTCTTCTCTTTCTCTCTCTCACGTCTGACCCACCAAACAGGTCAATAGATAGATACTTTAGACAGGAGACACAAGTAGACAGAGACAGACGGGTGCACAGGCAGACAGGCACCAAGAGCTCGATATACATATTTATACAGTAGAGATAAATTGATGTATACAGAGAATTAAAGGTATAGACAGATATGTATAGCTAAGAGAGATACATAGGACAGGTTTATAGACAGACAGACAGATAGATAGACAGACAGATGGATGGAAAAGATGATAAGACTGTTCCTTCCTCTCCTATCTGTCACTTTATTTATCACTACCACACACACACACACACACACACACGCACACGTACACGCACACACCACTCCACTCCCGACTACCACACATACATACACACACACACACAGCTTCACCACACACACACACACACACACACACACCACTTCACCACACACACACCCGCTTCACCACACACACACACACACACAGCTTCACCACACACACACACATACACACACACACCACACACACACACACCGCATCACCACCACCACCACCACACACCACCGGACGCTTGACTGCTTCCAAAAGAAAATTCTCTCCCCCTAAATTCGTCAGCCTTAATCTTATATATTCCACCGTATGTCATGTCCGCCATCTGTTACCGCTATTCTGGGCCACTTCTGCTCACATCCGCCTCTACTGATCTGACTGCTAGATTTTTTTTTTATTTGTCGTGTGAGGATGTTTTATTATTATTATTATTATTATTAATAGTAATGTGTGTGTGTGTATTATTGTTGTGTGTGCTTTTTTTGGGGGGATACGACTGAATTTAGTCAGGGATTGATCTATGTTTTGGTCGTCCCTATTTGAATTCAGAATATTCTAGAGAGTGTGTGTGTGTATATAAATCCGTTGGGCCCAAAATCGGTATCCAGCCATACCAAATTTAAACCCCCCAAACTTAACCATGTACAACTTTCACAACACACACACACACACACACACACACACACACACACTAGCCTTAAGCTCTAAGCTACCCCCTTTTAAGGTCTATGTCCGTACACACTATAAGAGACAAACTGGAGGTGAATTTACCGCCCCGATACACCTGTGGCGTAAGAACTGGACAGGTGAGGTTAAAGAGCAATAAACCTTACATATATTGCGTGTGTCTTACCACTTAAAGCGAGCAGTCACTCTCTGAAATGTTCGGGAGTGGAATTTTGGTTTCGGTTTATTTTTTTATTTTTTTTTTTACGGGGATTAGCCGACCCGGGCACAGGTCACTGACCCACATCGGGGCCTGGGGGGCGAAAATGTAATAGTAATAATAATAATAATAACAATAATTAGTTCATAGTAAATAAAATTCATAATAAAAAATAGAAATAAAATAACAAATAACAACACTAATAATAATAATAAAGAACCATAAAGAAATACAAAATGAAAAGAGATCAATTGTGAGAAACGATATATGAATGTTGTGTTGTCAATAATTCGAGAAACAATTGAGACCCTGCAACTGTGTGTAAATGAGGCATAAGTCAGATCAGCAACCTGGGACTTGGTCACAATTTTTGTGATGCCATATGGCAGCAGGGTCTACCATTAGACAACACATTATGCTTCCAATATCTCCCCAGGCGGTAGTACCTCCCTGTTTGATAGCTGCCTACTACCTACTAGGTTAGATTAGGTTAAGGTACGTGAGGTTTAGCAACGTAAGGTTAAGCTAGATTAGATTAATTTAGGTTACGTAAAGTTAGTTTAGGTTAGGTTAGGTTAAGGAACGTGAGGTTAAGCAACAGGTTAAGCTATGGTATGTTCAGTTTGGTCATGTTACAGTTACAATAAAGTACCTTACGTCAGACTGCTGTACTATACCGATGTTTTATACTCCACACTTACGGTATTTTCCTCCACTACAACATCTCTGGTAAAAATGTGTAAGCTAGTGTGTCTAAGAACTCCTCACAGGCTGTAAAACATCCACCAGTCAGGTCAAGAGAGTTGGACATTTGGGATTCTTAAGCACAGGCAGCTCCTCCCCCCCCCCACCAGCCTGGAGATTGAAGGAGATGTAAAGGGAGGGAGGAGAGAAGCAGGAAAGATGAAGGGGAAGGGAGTAGCGGAGGAGGAAGCGTGAGGGGGAAAGAAGGAGGAAGAGAGGAATTGGAGGAGGAGGAGGAGGAGGAGGAGGAGGAGGGAGGAGGAGGAGGAGGAGGAGGAGGAGGAGGAGGAGGAGGAGGAGGAGGAGGAGGAGGAGGAGGAGGAGGCCGGAAACAGAGCGAGGTAATAGGATAGTTATTATTCAGGTATAAATCAAGTATCATGACAGTTCACTGGCTGTCTGGAATCTAATTGTGTGTGTATGTGTCAAGTCACTGTCAGTTTCTCCCTCAGTATACAGTTCTGGGTAATATACCTCTCTGGCTGCAGGCTGTCAACTAACCTATCCTATCCTAACCTAACCTAACCAAATTTCGCCTAATCTAACTAAATCTTGGCTTAACCTAACCAAACCAAACCTAACCTAATCCAACTTAACCAAATTTCGCCTAACCTATCGAATGAGGGAAAATTAAATACCTTGGCTATATAATTAAGAAAGGGGGAGGGGATTCTTTTCGAGATATTAAGACGTTATATTGGATGTTGGAAAGGCTAGGGGGACGTGGAGACTGAGATGGATGGATTAAATTAAAAGTTTTAGTCCCAAGAGAGATGCAACATGTGAGAGGATTAGTAGAGACAACCCGGAATTGTTTGGGGGAGGGCCGTGGTCGACAACCCTCAGACAGGGGGGAGGCGTCGGTCGACAACCCTCAGACGGGAGGGGGCGAGTCGACAGCCCTCAGGGCAGGAGGCATGGTCGACAACCCTCAGACAGAGGCGTGGTCGACAACCCTCCAGACATGGGGGCCACAGTTGACAACCCTTATATAGGAGAGGGCAACAATATCTGGTATCCGGGCACCAGGAGGGTAACCAAATGTTAGTGCCTAGAGCAGGAAGATAGAGGAGGTGAGGGAGGAGATGGGTGAGGAAGAAGAAGCTGGATGACAGGAAGGCAGAAGAAGAAGAGAGGAAGAGGACAGGAGGAGGAGGGAGCAAAATAATAAGGGAGGAGGAAGAAGTGAAGTTGAGAAGGAGGGAGGAGTAAAATAAAAAAGTGAGGGGAGGGTAGGAGGAAAAAAAGGAGCGAGAGGCGCAAGGGATAGAGACAGGACAAGGAAGAGGAGGAGGAGGAGGATAAAGGCCTTGCACCCTCTCCGGGAACCTCGAACCGTGAAGGACTAAACTATTATAAGCAGTGGAGCAGGAGGGGGCAGGAGGAAGAGGCGGCAGTAATTAGTGACTTCAAAGCGACAATTTAAGTCAGAGGTAGAAGGTGTGATCCAGACTCCAGGAACCTTAAAAGAACTATTCCTCGTGTGGTAGATGAGAGTAAATGGCCTTATGGATGTCCTACCAACGTGTAATGAGCATCAGGGTACAAGAAGAGCAGAGACACACACACACACACACACACACACACACACACACACACACACACACACACATTATCACCACCATGAATAATACCAGCTTCGGCGTCTCCTTATCGGGTGATAGTATACAGAAGCAGCCAATAATTCCCTACACTACTGTTGGTTGGTATCTGGCATCTACTTGAGGATCATATTAAAGATATTTTTAACACTTATTCCGATTTTTCTGTATATTAAGGAGAATATTTTTTTTCATGTTATTTTGATATTATATATAATAGGAAGCAACATCGTTCACCATATTATAAGACCGATAAGATGCTAGATTATTACCAAGTGTCGAGGGAATTATAGATGCGGCTGTACACACGACCCTATAAGTATCTTTACGATCTTGTGTGAGACAATATGACAACGGACAGAGGATTTTGATAACCGTACCGAGACAACAGGAGTGATAGTGTTCAATCTGCAATTTATGCTTGTTAAGAAGGGAGGAGGAGGAGGAGGAGGAGGAGGAGGACCCCAATAAACAGGACTCAAAAGGTCAAGAAAACAATACTAAATCAGGGTTAGTCATACCATGTGGCCAACTTATATCTTGAACCACATCGTCGTAAACCGGGAATAAGGAAACGATTATTAATGACTTAAATTATGATATAAATATGGCTGCCAAAATTGTACTGAGACTCGACGTTCATCTCCATTCAGTCTTTCCTTTCTTATTAATATCTTATGACTCTGGACTCTGGATTCGGAACTCTGAACTCTGAATTCGGAACTCTGAACTCTGTGGACTCTGGATTCGGGACTCTGGACTCTGAATTCGAGACTCTGGACTCTGGATTCGGAACTCTGAACTCTGAATTCGGAACTCTGAACTCTGTGGACTCTGGATTCGGGACTCTGGACTCGGGACTCGGGACGTCTTTAAGGTGTTCCTAGCAATTTTCCGGGAATACATAACTCCGGCAGAATTACGTCGTGGTAAGCGGCTTTTCCCGTCACATGTGAGCTGAGTTATAAAACCGTGAATCACGTCCCAGACACTAATACCTTACACACCAAAGTCCCTCATGAAATTGAAAGGTTTAATCTGCAAGAGTGAACAAAGTGTGTGTGTGTGTGTGTGTGTGTGTGTGTGTGTGTGTGTGGGAGGGCAATGCGTTTGTAGGGAGGACAGTCTGTTTTGGGTGACAATGTATGTATGTATGTATGTATGTATGTATGTATGTATGTATGTATGTATGCATGTATTCCTACTTCACCATCAACAATACCCGTCTCCTAACTTCACTTTTAACCATAAACTTCACCTTCACTAGTAACCTCTCACCGCTAACTCCCCTCACCATCCCTTTACCTCAAGTCTCCTCTACAATTTCCAACAGAAGTCATGTGAAAACGACCTCAAAGAACCCACAACGCCTAACGAAAACCATCACACACACACACACACCTCCCTCCGGTACTTTGGGCCCCAACACACTCTAGGTTGAGGACTCCACCAAGCTCGTCGGCGTCACTATAGATAACAAACTACATTGGAAAACACATGTCAGTACAACTGTCAAATCCTGCAGTTTTCGCCTCCACCTCCTCCGCCGACTCAAGTCCCTCGGAGTTCCTGCGCCCGAGATCCTCAGTGTTTACTCAACATTCATACTTCTGAAGCTCACCTATGCCTCCCCCCACCTGGTCTTCCTCCCTAAATGCCACCCAACGTAAACACCTAGAAAAGTGCAAAAGAGGGCGTGCAAGATTATTCTTCCCCCCCCCCTCTTCTACTTCACACACCAAGAAGAGAAGGGCTCAACACACTTACCCTCTCGGCTCTCTGACAATCACCATGACCTCATCTGCAAATTTGGTGAAAAGTTTCTGCACCGTCTTCAACACCGGCTCTTGCTTCCACCCAAGATCCCTCGTCCGCGAATTGCTATTCGACACCACAACCGCATCCAGCCCAAACGAGCACTTACTGATCTCTTCTGTATAAGAACAGCCCAATCCAAACCATTGTAAAAATTATCAATAACTTGTAATCAACCAGTGTATTCACTCCCAGTCAATCTTACCTTTGTGCAGTGTGTTGAAATGCCCTGTAGTATAACCTTCTCCCCACCTAGTTATTATAAATCATATTTGTATCACTTATGTTATTTGTATATTATTTGCAATCAAGTGATTCATTCCCCAATTATGCAACTGTATACTTTCAGCCTTCCGGCCGCCATGCTCTTTCAATAAACCGTTAATTATTAATTATTATTACACACACACACACACACACACACACACACACACACACACACACACACACACACACACACACACATACCATTTTTACAGACTGAGTGAAATTCCGTCATAAAGCTGTCAGACTCGGGAGTTTAATAACTGTACAAACCCGTGACTATGATGACGGACAGGGAACATTGATTACAGACAAGTTCTGATTGCGATATCTCCCCATATCACAGTCACATTCTGACCAGAGGAATAAAAGTTTATTTGGGCAGTCCGATCACCTGAAGATTAGCCCCCCACAGTTTATTTCACCTGATAATTAAGCATCCTAATGTTAACTGGAGGTCTTAGGGTAGGGTAGGGTAGGTTTAATAGGTTAGGTTAGGTTAGCGTTCGGGTGGTTTAATCTTGAAATTAAATAAGCTGGGGGCTAATCTTCAGATGGTCCTCTCAGGTTAGTAAGAAGTGTGATAAAGTTTCATGTGGAGAAACAAATGAACTATGGTATGACATTCACTCATCCTTCACCCCCCCACCACCTTCCACCATAGAGTCACCATTAATATGTAAATTGAAGTTCTGAAATACAACTCAAATTGAAAATACAAAAATAGCATATGATTCAATAGCATTAATATTTGTTTACATTACGTGTCGTGTTTACGTCCTCGTTCTGATGACGTAACCTTAGAGAAGCAGAGAGTTGGTGTAAACTTTACGTGTTTACGTTACAGCTACTTTGGAATTCTAATATATTCATTGTAAACATTTCATTTTCCCACTAAGAGGGTCTTAAACCTAAGTTCTGTAAACTGAATGTAACTCTTGGAGAATTACGATATATTGTGGTACATTATATACAGACTTTTACTTATCGCAGTATACCCTTATTTTAAGCAATTTCAAATATCTGATGTTTTCCATTTTTTATCACAGGGATTGGGGGTACATTTCGTGGTTTTAATCCCCCAGCCAGTAAAGAATTTTCCTCGTATTTTATAAGGAATGATATCTATAGGGTAATGTTTTACAGTTTGGTTCTCTCTTTGCATGCACCAGGGTTTGTTCAGCCTCTCCACAGAACCCTCCGACCCCTGAACCCTTGTACAGATAACGGAGCCATATTACACCTAATAATATGAATAACAGTGATAAAATAATGTTAACAATAAAAATAACATTATTAATAACAAAACAAATAAATAATAATAAATAATAATACCTACCACCAATAATACACTAATAACCACAATAATAACAAATAATAACAATACTAATAACTACAACAACAGTAATGTACCACAACCTTCACTAATACGAGCCAGACCAGAGACCCACCACCACCAGCTATCCCACAAACACTATATTCTTCCAAGAGTATTATTTACTAACTTCTATCATCACTTTTCATCCTAATACTTTATTCCTTCCGTTTGCATCTATTTACTATCGTATTTCTTATCTTAACTATTTTTATTTATTTATTTAATGTTTCTCATATCTTAGTGGTCAAAACTAGGGCGCGTCTGTTCTTCCTTCACAGTTTTAAAGATTTATTATGCTAATTTTTACGAGACTAACCGTTCGTGATTACTTTTTCGATAAAGACTCAGAAAAACGACATTGTTCCAGCCAGCTACCGCCTCGTCTATCATGAGAATTATTTATTTATTTTTTTAATATTTTTCAATTCTGGAATATTTGGGAAAACTCTCTCTCTCTCTCTCTCTCTCTCTCTCTCTCTCTCTCTCTCTCTCTCTGGACATGCCAAGGAAAAACAGTGTGATAAGGGTGCATTTCCTCCCAACGGTTGACGGACATGGGTGTTACGATGGTTTAGCGACATGTCCGTCTAGTAATCCCCATAATACACTTTTTCACCAACACTGACGTCAACTCAGCGAACAATCGGTGTGGAGGACCAACAACAACAACAATAATAATAATAATAATAATAGTTAATACACCGCAAACATTACAGGCTCACTTCAGATACAAACTAATCTTCTTTCTTTTAAGTTCTCACGATCTATGAAAGGTATATACATAATTTACTCAGATATACACACATATACGCACACGCTTACCTATCAGCGCACGCACACACCTGTACTCCCACACACACCTACCCTCAACAAACAACTCCCCCACCCCTAACACACCTCCCCACCCCAACACACACCTCCCCACCCCAACACACACACCTATAAACACACACCTCCCCACCCTAACACACACCTCCCCCACCCCAACACACCTCCACCCCCAACACACACCTCCCCACCCCAACCCCGCCCCCCACTCCAACACACGCCTCCCCACCCCTAACACACGCCTCCCCACCCCAACACACACCTCCCCACCCCAACACACACATACCTACCTACTACCCCGGTAGGAGGTAGTAGGTAGGCATCAAACAGGGAGGTACTACCGCCTGGGGAGATATTGGAAGCATAATGTGTTGTCTAATGGTAGACCCTGCTGCCATATGGCATCACGAAAATTGTGACCAAGTCCCAGGTTGCTAATCTGACTTTCTGCCTCATTTACACACAATTGCAGGGTCTCAATTGATGCTCGTATTATTGACAACACAACATTCATATATCGTTTCTCACTATTGATAATTTTTTCAGTTTTGTATTTCTTTATTATTGTTAGTATTACTATTATTTTATTTTTTGTTTTTTATTATAAATTTGATTGAATTTGAAGTTGTTATTATTATTATTATTATTATTATTATTATTATTATTATTATTATTGTTATTATTATTATTATTATTATTATTATTATTTTCCTTGAGCTGATGTGCGTCTAAGTGACCTATAACTTGGGTGGGCTAATACCAGTAAAAAAATACCCTCTATCAACACACACCTCCCCACCCCCAACACACACCTCCCACCCAACACACGCCTCCCCACCCCTAACACACACACACCTCCCCACCCCAACCACCTCCCACCCCAACACACCTCCCCACCCCTAACACCTCCCACCCCTAACACACACCTCCCCACCTCATCACACCTCCCACCTAACACACACCTCCCCACCCTGTACACCTCCTCACCCACCTTACACTTCCCACCTCAGCACACACACACACACACACACACACACACACACACACACACACACACACACACACACACCTCCCGACCCCCTACACCCAACACACAAGGTCAAGCAGCAGGGGACACTCTTGAGATGTAATATCCATCGTGGTCGCGGACGTCTACCTCAGGGTTCCAGATCACTAACAACTGCTATATAATTTAGTCAATATAATGAAGGTGAGAGGCGGCTTGTCTACACTCACTTCAGGCTGTCAACATGAGGTTAAGGGTTATGGTGATTATAATGACACTAACTTACATCCATAGTTAACAGTTAAATACACACACTCACTCACACACACACACACACACACACCCACACACACACACACACACACACACACACACACACCCACACACCACAATAGTCAAGGTTTAAGGTACACGAGACGGTCATTAATCTTGCGGTACAGAAAGCCTTATTCAGCAGGAGGACGGATTAAAGCGTGGCGGTGACCTCTGGCTGGATGTGAATTAACCCGAGTCTTATATTTATTGACACCTCGTTACCAGAAACCATCATCCGTGTAGAAATTCGTCACGCTCGACTTTTTTCCCGAAATGTTTGAATATTTACCATCAATGTAAAAATTATTGTCCGCTACGCTTCAGTAATCATATAATCGAGATCCATTAAGGATAGTGTGATAAATTTTCTATTATTTTTTTATGATTTGTTGGTGATAAACTAACGAACGTCTCTGGTAATTATTTTTTTTTATCAGTTATCAGTTGTTATGAATGTTAATGTAGTACTAAGGGTGGGTGTGTGTGTGTGTGTGTGTGTGTGTGTGTGTGTGTGTGTGTGTGTGAGTGAGAGTGTGTTTCCTCTTTACTGATTTTCTGTCTGTCTCTCTCACTAAACCCTCGTACCAAAATAAATCTACCGGTTTTTTAAGAAACGCCGGTGAATAATAACACGAAATAAGAATTTGGTGGAAACTTATAACAGCGATAAAGTCTAGTGAAGATTTATGGTCTACAATTATAATTCAGGTTACCCGTTAACAGATCACGTTTTCTATAATGAATCAGCCGTTTGTCCACATTTTCGGGGATAATTGCGCCACTGAATAAAATATAGTTCACAGTCGAGCTTAAATTCACAGTTACAAGTAGCCTCGTCAGCTTTGGTAGATGGAAAAGCTTAAGCTGAACTAATATGTAAAAATGTTAATACGATGACTTGCATTTTGTAAGAACATCACGCAATTGTGATAGCAACTGACTTAACCAAAACAACTCCTAACCTAACCTAACCTAACCTAAACCACACTCAACGCCCCACATTTCACGTTCATTATATACAAACTAAGGAGACCGATACAGGATTTGCCAGGGACAATAGTTTCCTCCATCTCTCCCTCCTGTTAGACTCTGGTTGTGACCAATAACTAAAGTGGGTCCGACAAAAGCTCCGCCACTCCACTACCTGGTGTTTAATCGTTTGCTTTAGTTTAAATGGCTTCTGAATCTCATGTCACAGGGATTCCCAAAAATGCTGACGTGACACAGTTAGCCAGACAGGACACTTCCTCCCTTTACCCTGAGACATGCTCCTACCAACGCCATCTAGCGAGTGTGTATCCACGTCCTCTAAACTAAGGGGTACTACAGTATTTTGGGGAGGTATTTATAACAATGGATACAATGTTCTTATACTATAGGAGAAAACTATAAAGTGAATCCATTTAATAACATGGATAACGCGTAGAGTGTAAGAGTGAGGGAATCAATAAAACGTATGTATATAAGTTGAGTATATGAACAAACAGACAGACAGACAGACAACAAGAGTGTCAGGTGTATCATACAGCGATCATACATGTCTGGAAGTTGTACAAAGCATCGCCTTTTATATGCCAAACTTAGCCTGGAAGTCCTGTGAGGAATATTAACGCTCCTTAAGACATGAACTATATTATGTCTTAAGGCCTCGCGGTGTCTCCTGTAGAGCCGAGAGAGACATACAGACAGACGGTATTATGGATGAGAAACTTCGATATATGACCTCCGCCGATCTACACCCCTGAGGGAGAGAGATATTCATTACTGATATGAACTTCCTCGCTCTAAAGGTTATTCCTGCTGGGCACACACACACACACACACACACACACACACACACACACACACACACACACACACACACACACACACACACACACACGACCTCATCTGCAAATTTGGTAAGAAGCTTCTACACCATCCTCGACACC
The DNA here is from genome assembly GCF_018991925.1 of Homarus americanus. Taxonomy (NCBI): domain Eukaryota; kingdom Metazoa; phylum Arthropoda; class Malacostraca; order Decapoda; family Nephropidae; genus Homarus; species Homarus americanus. Next base: position 14,222,070 of record NW_024718273.1, on the reverse strand, counting down.
GGCTCCTACTACCACCTGAGATCCCTAGCCCGAGAATTGCTGTTCGACACCACAACCGCATCCAGCCCATACGTGCACGAACTGATCGCTATAAGAACAGCCCAGTCCCAACCATTGAAAAATTATCAATAACTTGTAATAAACCAGTGTATTCACTCCCAGTAAATACTACTTCTTGCACTGTCACTATGTTGAAATGCACTGTAGTTTGAGCTTTTCCCCATCTAGTTATTATATATCTTATTTGTATCACTTATGTTACTTGTATATTATTTGTAATTCGAAACCCATTCCTCAAATATGTAACTGTATATTTTCAGCCTTCTGGCTGCCAAGCTCTTTCAATAAACCGTTAATTATTATTATTATTATTATTATTATTATTATTACATCCTTGACCACCGAAGGGTCAAGACGTACCTGGCGCTCCTCTCGGAGCAGCCAGGTCAACTGTTAAGTTGGCCCATACCAACCCCCTCCCCTGAACCCTCCTCCCCACCGGAATATCAACAAGTTCTCGCCAGAAGTTACAATTTCATTTAGGAAAGGAACGGAACCAGTGTTAAACGGAGGTGAACAGTGGTGAACAGTGCTTAAGTCAGTGAGAACAACTCAACAGTAACAGTCGTACCCAAGTTAACCTTCACACATTGAGGTCCCAGGTACCCAGTGATAACGGCCGTGAGACCCAACAACAACCAGCGATGTGTTAATCCGTCTACGATAGGAAGGCCTAAGACCAAACCTCACTCATATAACACCATCTGTGAGGGAATTACTACACCACATGTCCCTCATAACACCATATGTGAGGGAATTACTACACCACGTCAAGTCCCTCATCACACCATCTGTGAGGGAATTACTACACCATGTCAAGTCCCTCATCACACCATCTGTGAGGGAACTACTACACCACGTGATGCCTCTCATAACACCATCTGTGAGGGAGTTACTACACCACGTGAGGCCCCTCATAACACCATCTGTGAGGTAATTACTACACCATGTGAGGTCCCTCATAACACCATCTGTGAGGGAATTACTACACCACGTGAGGCCCTTCATAACACCATCTGCGAGGGAATTACTACACCACGCCAGGTCCCTCATAACACCATCTGAGGGAACTACTAAACCACGTGAGTTCCTCCTAACACCATCTGGGAGGGAGTTACTACACTACGAGTTTGCTGTTCAACACCTACATTAATCTGTACGTTCACTGTATGTTCCTTTACCTTTCTCTAATGAAGGCTTTTGTTAAACCACTAATGTATGTAATATGTCATTTATGTCCAATGTATATTTTCAGCCTTCGGGCTGCAGAAATTTTTTTTTTTCAATAAACCGTTAATTATTATTATTTTACACACACACACACACACACACACACACACACACACACACACACACACACACACACACACACACACGCACACGCGCGCGTAAACGGATGGGAGGCGACTGTTTAATACTTCCTGCTGCTGATGATTATAATTCTATATTTATATATACGAGTATATATATCAGTTATCCCGTTTATAAGTATGTATGTATGTATGTATGTATGTATGATGGCGACCACTGGTGGAATGGTTCGATCCCCGAGCAGAGTGAAACTATGGGCAAGTTTCTTTACGCCATTTGCCTCTGTCTACCCAGCAGTAATTGGGAACCTGGATGTTAATCGATTTGCGGATCGTGTTCCGGGGTAATGGTTAGCCAGTGCAGTTGGCGAGATGTCCGGTCTTCTCGGACTGTTCCTTGACACTTGGTCATGCAACTCGTTAACTTAAGGTGTGGTTGTTGTGTTGGCGACAGCTTCTACACCTTAAACATATTCACACCTAAGTGGCCCTTGGGCCGGCCATCCTCGTGACACGAGTGCAACCATTATTATGTATGTGTGTGTATGGGCATTCTTGCCTGAAAAACTCACACCTAGAGACCGGGTGAACGTGAGGCATTGCTCCTCGTCAGAGTGTTACAACCACCACACCCAGTCCCAAGTTTTACCCAAGGAACAGATCCAATACCATTACTCCCGCAGCTGCTGTGATCACCTGCTGGGTGCATGATATATTGTTAACATCACCCGTATTAGTCTCCTACATGTCAACATATTTTAATATAGTTTGATATATCTGTAAAGGGTAGAATTATCTCTCTCTCACAGAAACACACATACCCGGTACACATACATACATACATACATACATACATATATAAACTGCTTATTCTATACATTAAATGTAATATCAATACATACAGGTAACCTTTCCGACTGACTGTCAGTATGGCGTATGGACTACAAACAACACGACCTGAATTACCATTATACACGTTAATAAATTCTAATTCAATGTGAAATATAGAGAGAGGAACAGCCATGGTGGTACTCGTGGTCCAACACGGAGAAACCAGTCGTACTCACTGAAACACCTCCTCCATAAATACTTGTTACAATAAAATGAAGAGTAATGAATAATTCTTTTGTGATGGTGTGTGTGTGTGCGTGTGTGCGTGCGTGTGTGTGTGTGTGTGTGTGTGTGTGTGTGTGTGTGTGTGTGTGTGTGTGTGTGTGTGTGTGTGTGTGTGTGTGTGTGTGACTGGCTTAAATCCATAATCCGAAATATTCCAGGTATCTAAAGTTTGTTCTTGTTTTAATAATAAATAAAAAAAACAGACGACACACCCTCACCCTGACCCACTCCGCGCCGCCCTTCCTTTCCATTCTTTTACCTCATCACCCTCACCACTACACTCCCCACTACTCATCACCCTCCCTACCACTCACATTCACCACTAACACAACAATAGCCAACACTGCTGGAATAATACGAGCTAAAACGAGGTCATACAAATATCCCCAGACCACATCAGAGTTAATCCAGTGTTCATACGTCCAATTCCCCCCCTGTTTGTTTACCATTGGGGGAAAAGGACTTGGGGGTGGTAATCGCTACTGCCTTGACCTGATAACCCTTTTCTAGACATTAGTTTATGAATATCTATGACGCCTGCACTTAGACCCTTTGTTCAGGTTAGTATACATAGTTAACCGGATGTAATTGTTATTTTAGCTGGGGTAAGTTAGGATTTATTCTTATTTATTGCAATTATTTACTCAAATATTCATAAACTGTATACAAAGAGATCCAATTGTATTAGAGTTAGGATATGAATACCTAGTTCTTTTAGTGTATTCATATGTGTATTTGTACAGGTATGCATGAAGTTGTTATCGCCGCGTCCTTAGATACATACAAAACTGTCATACACTTTACACCATCTGTCATACACCACACTATACACCATCTCTCATACCACTCGGCATACACTATACACCAACCTGTCATACCACTCGGCATACACTATACACCATCTCATACCACTCGGCATACACTATACACCATCTCACCACTCGGCATACACTATACACCATCTCTCATACCACTCGGCATACACTATACACCAACCTGTCATACCACTCACCATACACCATATTAACCAACCTGTCATACCACTCACCATACACTATACACCAACCCAAGGTCATATACCACTCCACCATACACTATACACCAACCCGTCATACCACTACCATACACTATACGCTAACCAGTCATACCACTCACCATACACTATACACCAACCAGTCATACCACTCGCCATACACTATACACCAACCTGTCATACCACTCACCATACACTATACACCAACCTGTCAAACCACTCACCATACACTATACACCATCTCTCATACCACTCACCATACACTAAACACCAACCTGTCATACCACTCACCATACACTAAACACCAACCTGTCATACCACTCACCATACACTATACACCATCTCTCATACCACTCGGCATACACTATACACCAACCTGTCATACCACTCACCATACACTATACACCAACCAGTCATACCACTCACCATACACTATACACCATCTCTCATACCACTCACCATACACTATACACCATCTCTCATGCCACTCACCATACACTATACACCAACCTGTCATACCACTCACCATACACTATACACCATCTCTCATACCACTCACCATACACTATACACCAACCTGTCATACCACTCACCATACACTATACACCACCTGTCATACCACTCACCATACACTATACACCACCTGTCAAACCACTCACCATACACTAAATACCAACCTGTCATACCACTCACCATACACTAAATACCAACCTGTCAAAACACTCAGCATAGATAATAAACAATACAAAATAAACTATAAATGACGTGAGAATAAAGTATAAATGACGTGACCCAAATAAAATCTGGGACTATGCATGGTGAAGGATTCTGGTTGACTTTTGAGAGCGTCGACGGAATTGAATCGTGTGTGTCGTCGCAGCGTAAAACTGTTCCCGTTAGATCTTCTGGGTCGACACACACACACACACACACGACACACACACACACACACACACGACACACACACACACATACGACACTGGACTTTTTTTGGTGGGGAGCGGGAACGTTGTTGTTGTTTTTCTGAACATCTATTTTCACTAGACCTTTGAGAGGCGGAAGTGACCTTTTCGTTGGACTTATTTGGGTGTTCTTATTTTGATATTTTTTTTTTTTTAAGTTTTGTTGGACTTTTGGATATTTTTCGCTTAGAGTTTTTTTTTTAAAGTCAGTATATATATTGTAACAACGCTCACATAAACAAAAACACACACACATAACAAAAACAAACATATACACATAAAGCCCCTCACAAATACCCTGAGAAACACACAAACACAAGATACACAAACAGGCGTACATAAAAACCTTTATAAATGCTCAACAAACAAACAAATATCCTTCCACACACACACACACACACACACACACAAAATAAAACAAAAACCTCACACACACACACACACACACACACACACACACACACAGTAAACAGAACACCCCTTTAAAAACACAAACACGAGTACACTCTCACCCAAAAATACTGACCATAAAACAAGCCTTCCCTTTACCTACCTACCTACCTCCTCCTTCCTTCCCCTCTCTCCTCCTTCCTTCACTCCTCCTTCCTTCACTCCCCCTCTCCCTCCCTCCCTCTCTCCCTCCTCCTTCCTTCACTCCCTCCTCTCCTCCTCTCTCTCCTTACTTCCTTCCTCCATCATTCCTTCCTCCATCCTCCCATCACACTCCTTCCTCCTTCTCTTCTCTTCCTTCCCTCCTCTCACCTTCCTCCCTTCTTTCTCTTCCTTCTCTCCTCCTCCTTTCCTTGCTTGCTTCCTCCCTCCCACCCTCCTCCCCCCGTTTCCTTGCCTCCATCCCTCCCTCCCTTCCTACACGCCACATTTCATTTCTAGAACCGAAGCTCACCATTGTAATCTGTTATAAATGCCCAGGCCAATTCAACCTAACCTAACCTAACCTAACCTAACCTAACCTAACCTAACCTAACCTAACCACTGAAAACAAAATATTAAACACTTTGTCTTTTTGTTCTCGGAAAATTCAACCAAACTTAACCTAAAGTACTTTTGCTAAATTAACTTAACCAATGTGATTTAACTTGGAAACTAACCAAATTTAAACCTTAACACTGGGATTAACTATGTGGGAGGGGAAGGGGGGGGGTTAAGTGCAATCCGACTATGTTAAAATAATCTAACCTGGAGATAAGTCAATATTTACATAACCTGGAAACTGACCAAACTTAACCTAACCCTAAAACTAATTAGAATCAACTTAATCTACCCCGGGAAATTATCAAACTTAACTGAACCCGGAAACTAAATGGAATTAACTTAACCCGGAACCTATCATAGTTGACCTTACTTGACTTTACCGTAGCATAGCATAACGTAATCTAACCTAACCCCAACCTAACCTAACCTCACCCCAACACAACCTAATGTAACCAAACATAACTTAAACTAACATAACCTAACTTAACCCCAGCATAACTCAACGTAACGTAACCTAACCAAACTATAACCACACCTATCACAACCCTAACATAATGTTACACCAAACTCACTAATTTCAACAAAAATAATTCAGCTAAGAGTCCGGAAGATCAGTTAATGGGGCCTCGTTAAACCGCGTAAAAATACCCACACAAGATTCTCGAAATATTCACATGGTAAATTACTCCTTCCAAACTCTGAGAGAGAGAGAGAGAGAGAGAGAGAGAGAGAGAGAGAGAGAGAGAGAGAGAGAGAGAGAGAGAGAGAGAGAGAGAGAGAGAGAGAGAGATATATATATATTATTTTTCCACAACTCGTACACTCGGCGGCTCTCCTCCACCAGTGTAAACATTAAGAATCAAGACAAACACTGCGCCACGTCTCTCCCCCCAGGCGGTACACCGACCACTAAAAACATACACAAGATGAAGTGTCTATATGCATTGTGCTCGCAGGATAGGATCACACATGCATGTTTTTGTGTCCGTCCGTCTAGGAGTTATTAACATGATAAGTTGAATAAATAATGATGGAATTTAAGTTATTTTAGTGCGTGGATTTATCAGAATTAGATCTGAGATGAGTTCTATGATTACGTGTTTTTGTTAGCATGGTATCGAGATGTGGCCCTCGACCTTGGCGCAGCGGAAGACAAGTTCGCCTTTACTGTCACACATTTAAAGGCATATAGTTAACATACGTGTAGATAATGTACTTGATAAACAAACATACAATGCAAGAGAAAAAATAATCCAACGTTTGTCTGTTTTACTCTATTTTACAATGGGAAAAACAATCGTGTATTCAAGGGTTCGGGTTTCAGCTTCAATGGGTTCGAAAAAAATTGCTTTGAAACTAAAAAAAAAAAAAAATGGTCTTGTTTGCTTGTCACTGCTTCTCTGTGTTGGCCTCAAGGGGACGAGTGGTTGGAGATTGGATCTGACGTGAGTAAACAGACAGAGAGACGCCCACCTCCTCTCTTGGTGTCAGGTTCAACTTTTTCCTCACTACAATGTTGGGGACCGACCTAACCTAACCTAACCATGTCTGTCTAGGAGCAAGAGGTTATGTCTGTGTCCTTATGCTTCATCTGTCCCGTACATCAAGTCATAATTAAAAAAAAAAAATAATAATAATAAATAGAAAAAAAATAAAAAAAATAAAAAACCTCTTTAACTAACGATCAAACAGCTGTCATTACTACTACTTGTATATGATTGAGCTAATTACTTTTAAATAATATCAAGGAATAGTTACATCAGGGCTCCTCAGTCATTACGCATCATATGACTTATTTATATAGTTTCATATACATTATTTTATATACAAGTTAAATCACCATAAAAATTAATATAAATAAGAAGATAAATCAGTTTTAAGGTATCCAGTACAGGTATTCCCTCTGACACACAAGTTAAAGCACCACTTGTAATGAGACTGTATCAGATACTGTAATTTATTCCTTCAGCTGTAATTAAACTCATATCTGGATAAAAAAAAACCCTGGTATTTATAATTAATCTTCGCTGAATAATGGTGATCAAAGTTGTTATCGTCTCTTCATTTCAGACAATTTCTAATTTATTCTTTTCTTTAAATTTGGACAACAGCTGAACACACCCACCCGTATTACACTTCATAAACGCACACAGCCACCCCACCCCACCCCACTCCACCCCACCCCACCCCACCCCACCCCACCCCACCTCCCATTAGCTCTTTGAAGTAAATAGGTCCATTTAGTCGGCGGTACTGTATAATAACCTTCCCATCTTTCTCTCTTAAAATCAACAACAGAATTTACAACTAAAACAACATCAATCCTTCACGTCACATGGGTGGGGGGAGGGGATGGTGGGGGGAAGGGATGGTGGTGGGGGGAGGGGATGGTGGGGGGAAGGGGATGGTGGGGATGTAGGAGAATAGTGGTGGATGGGGGAGGGGATGGTAAGGGGTTGGGATACAGAGGGGGGAGGGGTATGATGGGGAGGAAAGGGGATGATGGGGAGGGACTGGGAATGTAAGAGAATAATGGGGGATGGGGGGAGAGGATGGGATGGTGGGGGGAGGGGAGAATGGTGGTGATATAGGAGTAGAATTGTAGGGGTGTAGGGAAGATAGGGAGTGTTAGTGGGATGGGAAGTAGCGTTTGTGTTTCCTATGTATGTATGTATGTATGTATGTATGTATGTATGTATGTATGTATGTATGTATGGTCTACCTTCTACTTTATGCATGGGGTGGGTCGAGGGTGACAGAAACCTCATTAATCGGAGGAAATGGGAGAAGGAACCCATTATTATTCTGACTCAAACCTTGTGTTTTTTATATAGTGGAGAGAGAGAGAGAGAGAGAGAGAGAGAGACATGGGAGGGTAGACAACTGAAATAGCATCCATTCTCTTATATTGCAGTTTTCTACGAGGAAAATAGAAAAATAAATCACAGTTCACAAGCCACCTGGAGGGGAGAGAGGCACAGAAAGCTTCTCTAACTTTCATATTTTTTCCCGCCTGTCAACGAATTGCCTGAAAAACCCTGTTCAATTTGTGAGAGAGATGGAAAAAGAGAGAGGAGGGGCAAGATGGCCACCACACTACGGTCCGCGCTCTGTAAACATTCAGATTTGTACCCGTTGTTAACAGGTCCGAACACCTGAGTGTACGTAAACCTGAGAGTACACGTGTGTGCAGGCATGTACACGTATGTAGGGGTTTCGCTGTGTATTGTATCGGGGAAGAGATCAGTTGTAGACAAGGTTGGGTTGGGTTGGGTTGGGTTGGGTTGGGTTGGGTTGGGTAGCAAGAGCACAACATCCCTTTGTTCTGGGACCATTGTGAAGGTATTACAAACAACAATAAACTCACACAGGACCAGAGGTTGTTGTGTCTCAACTCTTAATAGACAGATGTAAGTGTTGTGACACTCTTGTCGAGTTCCCTGTGTAACCCTCGCTCACACAGGGTCAGCAGTTGTTGAATATACAGGCCTAAATGTTGTGACAATATGCCGATTTCATGTTCCTTCCAAGAAACGGTGCTCCTTAAAATAGACGAGAGCACTTAGACCAACACAGGTCAGAGGGCAGAGAACACTCACCTCTCTCATACGAGCACAACTTTATCTTTCCATGGATAACTATGTATTGTACAGTAGCTAAAACAACTATCTGTGCATACTTTGTGGGAAACAATATGAGACCATGGAAAATAAATTTTGGTATATGAGAGCTGTCACTTGTCAAACTTAACATTTCGGAGCATATCGACCCACCACCTGCACATAAATACATATAATATAGTTACCACAAAGAAAATCAACACACGTAACAATGTATTTCAACAAAATCTCTGCCACTAAAGACTGTCCTCACAACAATCAACAGTTACAACTCTATAAAACAGGTAATTATAAAACCCCTGGACTAGAGTGTGGGTGTCATTATTAACTAACTCCTAACTCATTGTAATCTCCATCTTCCTCATTTATCTTAATTCTCTCTCAATTCCACTTTCTCTTCTTAGAAAATTCATCTCCATTTTTATTCAAGTGTTTCTCTTCCTTGATTAAAACATGATTATTCCGGGTCACCTGAAGATTAGCACCCCAACCCCCCCAAGCTTATTTCACCTGTTGATTAAACGTTACCTTGGGATTTAGGTTAGGTTAGGTTAGGTTAGGTTAGGTTAGGTTAGTTCAGTGTCAGAGTAATTAATCTGCAGGTGAAATAGGTCATTATTTCTCTTCGTCAACTTTTAAGGCTCCATCAACCATCTTATCCTCACTTAAGCCTTCCACGTGTCTCAACTTAACGTTCTTGATTGAAGTAACCTGTCAACTACATCAACTCTCCTTATTTCCTTTCCTCTTTAATTATTCAGTTCCGTTCTGTTCCTCTCCCTCCTTATCTTTATCATCAATTTTCTCTTCACCTTTTTTCCCCCTACATATAAGTTACAATAACTCCTTTCATCTCTTCTAGTCCATACGATTACTGTCTGTCTGTCTGTCTGTCTCTTCCCTTCTTTCTTTCTTTCTTTCATTCTATCGCCATCATTCTATTTACATATTTTCCTGGTAACCTGATGCACTGACCACCACCTTTCACACCTGTTGTTATTCATTTATGGTTCGTCATTAAGGGTATTAGTGGTTGTACCTGTGAAGTGTTTCCTTTCACATCACCACTAGTTACACCTCACCTCACCTCACCTCACCTCTCACTTCACTACTATTACTCTCCTCGCTACCCGTCACTTCACGTATCTTCGCCTCACTATCCCTTACCTTACCACCCCTTTATCACCCCTCCGCCCCTAATCACCACCACCTCATCACCACCACCACCCCTAATCTTCACCATCCTCCCTCATCACCACCACCACCAACCACCCTAATCATCACCCCCACCCCTAATCACCACCACCACACCTCCTCATCACCACCACCCTCATCACCACCATCAACCCTCATCAACACCACCACCCCTAATCACCACCACCACCACCACCACCCCTAATCTTCACCATCCTCCCTCATCACCACCACCACCACCACCCTAATCATCACCACCCCTCATCACCACCACCACCACCTCATCACCACCACCCCCATCACCACCATCACCCCTCATCAACACCACCACCACCAACCCTAATCACCACCACCACCACCACACCCTCATCACCACCACCACCATGCCTCATCGCCACCACCACCCCTCATCACCACCACCACCTCATCATCACCACCACCACCCATCCTCATCACCACCACCATCCCTCATCACCACCACCATCCCTCATCACCACTACCACCCTCACCACCACCACCACCCTCATCACCACCATCACCCCTCATCACAACACCACCACCACCACCCTAATCACCACCACCACCCCCATCATCACCACCACCACCATCCCTCATCACCACCACCATCCCTCATCACCACCACCACCTCACCACCACCACCACCCTCACCACCACCACCACCCTCACCACCACCAACCCCTCATCACCACCATCACCTCATCAACACCACCACCACCACCCCTAATCACCACCACCACCACCACCACCACCTCATCACCACCACCACCACCATCCCTCATCACCACCACCATCCCTCATCACCACCACCATCCCTCATCACCACTACCACCCTCACCACCACCACCACCACCATCCCTCATCACCACCATCACCCCTCATCACCACCACCACCCCTCATCACTCCTCATCACCATCAGTCTCAACTATCACCTTGTCTATTACTGAATCAACACCTCGAGGATATACTTTAATTATTCATGAGGTGTCTCTCTCTCTCTCTCTCTCTCTCTCATTCATTCTCTCTCTCTCTCTGTCTTTCCTCATTCTCTCTCTCTCTCTTTCACCCATTCTCTCTCTTTCCTTCTCCCCCTTTCAGTCATTCTCTATCTTTCTTTCCCCCTTTAACTCATTCTCTCTCTCTCTCGTTCATTATCTTTCATTCTCTCTCTTCCTCTTTCACTCATTTCCCCTTTATATCTCTCGCCATTACCCATTTTGCCTGTCTCTCATTCCATTCTCTCTCTGTCTTCCCCTTTCACTCATTCCCTCTCTCTGTCTCTCCCTGTTACTCATTCTGTGTCTCATTCATTCTCTCCGTCTCTGCGTTATTCTCAGATGCATATTTTCCAATTTAAATTCTACATACACAGTCAACAACACAAATTTCTGTACCTCTGGGTCTGACGGCCTTAGCAACGACCACTGTCTGGCAATACTAGAAAGGCAGTGTTACCAACTCATGAGTATTGTTTTGTTTTCAGAATTCTTGGTTTGGTTTGTCATATTGTCTAACTCTTTCTTTGTTCCACCTGATCCACCACACTCTATCCACTTGATCATCGCTCTGTCTCCACCTCATCACCAAACCCCTTCATCACCACCACACCCCCTCATCACCACTACACGCCCTCATCACCACCACAGAAAAGACCTCTCAGCTGGTACAAATGGTCGTAAATCCTCAAGCTTCCTCTACCTCACGTCTCCTTCACCTCCTGATTTTGTCTCGACATTCCCTTCATTTCTGTCACACGTCTGTCGGATTGGCTACCACTTTTACCACCAGCCAGAGACGAATGGCCAAGATTACTCTTAAGGCGGTCACGTGAAGCGAGAAATATGAAAGTCTGGGTATTTATTTATTTATTTATTTATTTATTTATTTATTTATTCATCATCATCATCATCAAACTTATTATTATTATTATTATTATTATTATTATTATTATTATTACTGACTTATATAGGGTAATTTTTTTTTATTCGAGAACCATAACCAATTATTATATTTTAGAACGTGTAATAAACAGAAACTTAACAATCAGTAGTAATAAAGACTGATCATTGTGAAGAACATTTATGTCTTTCTCAGTGATATAGGTAGAATCTCCTTCACTTCTGCGTTTACAAGGGCTCGTCATTATCAACATTCCACAAATCATTACATTGAGATATTTATTTTAAGAGTGCCACACTGCACAAAACCTGACATGCTCCTGTAAACGCACTAGTGAAGGGGACTGTACCTAGAGTCTGTTTAAGAGTAATTGTACTGAAAGCTTCCCTGAGAGAGAGAGAGAGAGAGAGAGAGAGAGAGAGAGAGAGAGAGAGAGAGAGAGAGAGAGAGTGACGGGGAGGTGGATAAAATTCAAAAATAAAAAAGACAGTCACTGAACAAATACGTCTAAAAGAAAGTTTGATAAAAGAGAAGAAATAGAATATGAAAATAAATAAAACCACAAACAAACATAAAAGAATAATAAAAGAGAAGATAATAGATTGATGAACTCTAAATAATAAGGAGGAAATAAATAAGAAATGGTAGTTTAGAATGAAGGAAGTAGTAATGCGGATAAAGGAGAAATTAAAAGAGAAATAGGAGAACAATAAGAAACAAGAAGGGGAAAGGAACAAACACGATTAAAACGAAGATAAATAAAAACTAAATGAAACCGAAAAAAAAAACAAGTGAAAGGGGAAGTGAGAAAGAGACAATAAATTACTTAATAATTATATAGAGACAAGAGAAATGGATAAGATTACACTGGATGATTTCAGGGTTGGATGAGGTCAAGGGTTAGAATGGATGACAGGAGAATATACCTAGATGGATGACAAGTTATATGATCTTCGTTATACAATTCTATACATTAATACACCCATTTTATACATAATACAGTATAGAAAAATTTATATGGAACTTACCCGCGAAATAGGAGGGAGTTTGGCGACGGTCGTATTGTTCGCGGTCACCAAAACGAAACAGTTGATCGAGTTTTTCCAGTTCGCTGTTTGTAGCTGTGTATCTGCGGCTTCGGCTTCTGTCATCACCCTCTTCGTCAGCCTCGTCTTCACCGCCTCCATAATCAGTCCTGTAACGAGAGACGGGTAATATTTAGTGGTGTATGGAAAGGACCTATGTTGTGACCTGAGACCACGATAAGACAGACAAGACGGATTCTGAGGTTAATTGAAAGAGAGAGAGAGAGAGAGATTAATACATTGAACGACCCACACTTCACGCCCACAGTACTCTCTTAATTGCCAAGGAAATAGGGTCGTCTTTCCTTCACCTCTCTATGTAATGTGACGTTCATTAGGTCGTAGGAGAGCCGCGATATGTAACCAGTGGCTCTCTGACGTGAATTGTGACCTGGAATAATAGTTTTTTTATCTTATCTCTTACATGAACTGGATTTATATTCTCTCATTCCTGATATGAACTGGAAATATGAATGTTCTTTTATCTCATCCTTGATATAAACCGGAATTATTCATGTTCTTTTAACCCTCACATGAACTGTATTGATTTTATCTTATCAATGACATCAACTGGAATTATAGATGCTATTTTATTTATTTCCAATACTTATAAGTTACATTAAGTAAGACATAAGGTTAAAACTCCTCTGGAATTATAGGTTTTTTTAGTACCTATAAGGTATTATGTGTACCGAGTTCACCCAGCTGTAAATGGGTACCTAAGTTTATAATTTGGGGAAGTGAAGGCCGTTGAGCGTAGTACCGAAGTCTTAGTATGGGATCCAATTTCACGTTAAAATATCTGACAGGTTTTTAACTCTACCTGGGATTATTTATACTACCAACCAAGTACAAAGGTCAACAACGCTATATACATGTATCACCTGACCTGTGAGATACGTGTCAGTTGGAATATCTTCATGTATTTATATATATCACAGAAAGCTGGAGACACAACGACACTTAACACCGATAACATGTTCAGAGATCTGGATACATTATGGACGGGACAAGTAAATAACTGTCTTTTTAATTTACCAACCTGATTTTTCTGTCTAAAGAAAGAGTGACAGGAGAATGATCAAGACAACAACTAGAAATATACACACAGACACGACCATATTATCAGCTTAAACAAACACACGTATACACCCACCTGGCAGCGACAGAGGAGAAAAGTTACACCGTGTTTCATATTCAATGCCTTTTAACCTGAACTAATACATACACTGAGACATACAGACATACCAAATAGCCTTTTTTTTTTAACAAACGATCACATTATACACGATACTGAATAGTTAGTTTGATAATAAATAACATCAAAGGTGTTCTGTATTAAAAAAGGTATTAATATTCAGTGGTGGATGTCGTCACGTTTTGAAGGGAGGGTCGACTGTGTTCATCCTAAAATATATATAACAGTTATTGGTGGTGTTCCAGGCTGGTTCTCAATTGGTTTTTGATAGAGTCGAATATGTGTGGCAGTGGTCATGTACACAATAACCATTTAGTATTGCAGATACAGGGTAACCTAACCTAACCTAACCTAACCTAACCTAACCTAACCTAACCTAATCTAACCACAGCTAACCTTGATATTAAACATTCAATTCTACGCCTCCTTCTGTGGGTCACTAATCACCCTTACTAAGGCTAAATTGGTCTCTGGCTTAAGCTTCACTAACTATGGCCTACTCTCTCCAAAAAACCTGCCAGTAAATTCATCACACAATACGCCTCACCGACGCTTCTTAGACAATTATCTATGCTTCTCAACCTGTTGCGTATCTCACCTGTTGCGTATC
The DNA here is from genome assembly GCF_018991925.1 of Homarus americanus. Classification (NCBI taxonomy): domain Eukaryota; kingdom Metazoa; phylum Arthropoda; class Malacostraca; order Decapoda; family Nephropidae; genus Homarus; species Homarus americanus. The sequence goes on along the minus strand of NW_024718273.1, from coordinate 14,206,971 downwards.
TCACCGTTGCGTATTCACCTGTTGCGTATCTCACCTGTTGCGTATCTCACCTGTTGCGTATCTCACCTGTTGCGTATAAATAAATATGACACTGGCGAGACTGAGAAGCGAGAAACCGTCAAAATATTGTTTACCAGAGAAGAAAAAATCCATTGAACTTCGCCTTCACGTTTGTAATGGAGATCCCCCCAAAAATACCAGAAATTTTCCGTTACCTGAGCTAATTGATCATCAACAATACGTACGTTATTTTTTTTCTTTAATTTCCCCTAACAGTACAAAAGCTGAAGAAAAAAAAACCGGACAAATAACAACGGTATACTAAAGCTTAATTACGAAAGCTTGAGGAGGTAGAAAAGTTTCATTGAGGTAAATTACGTTTTTTTTTTTATGATCCGGTTTATGTGTAGTGAGTCGCCTACAGGATGTGTGTGTTAGGGGTAACTTGTAGGGGCTAGGGGAGGAGGAGGGAGGAGCGGGAGGGAGGGAGGGGGAGGGAGAAGGGAGGAGAGGAGGGCAGGGAGGGGGAGGGAGGAGGAGGAGGGTGAATGAGATTATGATGAAGGTGAAGAGTTTCAAAATGTTGCTCTACACACACACACACACACACAAAACGTATTCGCAAAACAAAATTTATACTTAATTTGTTTATTGTCAAAGGCAGAATATTGGTAAATTTATATATTTCAGCACGGCCCTTCATCACAGTCAGGCTAAATCCAATTGGTCGAAGTTGATTGTGATGTCGATTTTCAGCGAGATGATTGGCTGTAGATCTAGTAGGCGGGGCGTTGACATCCTCCCCCCCATTGTCCATATAAACAATTTTACAAGACTTTTACTATGACCTCGAACTACATTTTATATATATATATATCTAAATCAATTACCACATTACAGAGTTTTAAATACAGTCTGAAATCCTTCCCATCGTTATGTATTTTTCAAGTCGACAAATCTGATGTATGATAATTTTGTGAGGAGCTGAAATCTAATTACTGTAATGGTAAAAATTATCTCAGGTCACATTCATGCAAAGAGGGAAGTGTCTAGAGCAGTGGTTCTCAACCTTGTTTGCCCCATGCACCCCTTTCACCATATGTCAGAATGTCACTCTTCTTTTTCCAAGATTGTCTGCCTCAAAAAGTGCATTCCAAATAATATGCATATAATACTGAAAACCTTTATTTTTTCCATATTAGTACATATACATTTACAATTTTATATGGATTATTTTATAGTGGAGTTTTACAAATTAAATGCCATTGAAAATGTTGATGGATTTATAAAACTTGAATAAAAGTAAAATAGTTTTTTTATATTTATATGAATTACTTAACAGACCAAACTGAAGCATAATGCAATAAACAAAAAGTTCAATAGAATACCAGGATATTGTAAATTTCTAATTAATTTTATTCAGATGAAGATTACAGTCAATGAGAAACCTGTGATTGTTTTTTCTTCGCCAATTTGGGATACGCGAGGAGTGTTGAAAGGGCACAACACAGGTCATTTACCTCTAATCTACTACGTTGCTTGTTTTAATTTGCAACAGAGTTGAAAAGCCTGACTCACAAAGATATGTCGACACAAACGGAAGCAATGCACGGATAGCTCTTTCTGCCACTTTTGGGTAGGAATCACATCAACCAAAATTCTGTGATTGATTTGCATCTCTTGCCCCGAATCAGTTTCCGAAAACCTGAATTCCTGGTTGAGAACCACTGGTCTAGAGGCAGCCCACACAAAGCCGGTAACGTGTGTAAGTTTGAATTAGTTTAAATCCGGCTTAATAAACATAATGGCTGAAGGTGGTGGTTGATGGTGGGGTATTGTGGTTGTTGGTAGTGGTTGTGGTGAAGGTTGTAGTGGTGGTAGTGGTGAAGGTAGGCGGGGTGGTGGTAGTGTGAAGGTAGTGTTGGTGGTGGTGGGGTGGTGGTGGTGGTGGTGGTGGTGGTGTAGGGATGATGGTGGGTGCAACATGGTAGAGACAGGGGCCAGTATTTACGGGTCATATACTTAGGCACACGTGTGAGCTTCCCTTGTAAACTCGTCAGTCTGGGAAAGTGAAAATTTAATCGCGTTGACTAAAATGTTTAAGAAACTGATAAATAATTAAAAACAAGAAGCTGTTTTTTTCATATTCTTGTCATAGTTCATTAAGATATTAGTTATACGATATATAAAACAGACTCAACCTACAACAAATAAAAAAAAACACCAACAAACACACACACACACACACACACACACACACACACACACTAAGATTACCTACAGTACCTGGCATACAAACCTTTACTTAACCCAGTGAGACGATAATAAACAAACAGATTCTTATCAGTGATTCGCTACTTTACTATTTTCACCTTTAAGTGACACATAATAAAAGTAGCGATTTAAGGTAGAGCTAAGAAATAGTTATGTGACCTTTGGGGATTCCGTCCGTCAACCAGATAGGTCAAGTGTGTTTATACATCGTTAGTTATGAGGGCCAATTTACTGCGGGAAACTTTTGAGTTCAGCTTGGAAGTGGATGGGGAGGAGGGGGAGGGAGGGGAGGGGGGAGGGAAGGAGAGACGAGGAAAGAGGAGAAAAGGAGGAGAAGGATTTGCGAGAGGAAGAGGAGGAGAAACGGAGGGGATAGAGAAGGGAGAAGGAAAAAGGGAAGAGGGAGAGAGGGACAGAGAGAAGGAGAGGAGGGCTCTCAATGGTGCTCAAGGCTCCTGGGATTTACCTGGCCATGAAACCTTGCAGTACACCTCTACCACCATCACCACCACACCTACATCCCTACCACACCTCCTTCCACCACCACCACCACCACCACCACCACCACACACCTCCACTACGACACCTCTACCACCATCACCACCACCATCTCTACCACACCTCCTTTCACCACCACCACCACCACTACACCTCCACCTCTACCACCATTATCACCACATCTCCAGCCACTATCACCACGCCATCACCACCATGTTACCAGCCACCACCACCACACCTCCTTCCTCCAGAAGTGAGTGAATTTCAGTGTTCCTGTGTCTCTCCCATACTCGTCCTGGCTTCACTTTACCCGTTGATAAATAAGTTCATTTTCTCTTTCATGCCAGTGGTTTGTAGATTCACCCAACAGTGCTGTCACTCTCACTCCCAACACCACACCCTCACTCCCTCACCCGACACCACACCCCTCACTCCCTCACCCGACACCACACCCCTCATTCCCCTCCCAACACCCACACCCTCACGCCCTCTCCCAACACCACCCCCTCCCACCCAACACCCTCTCCCAACACCCCCCTCTCCCAACACCTGAGGCATATTACTCTCCCCAGCTCCCCTTCACCCCTCTTAGTCCTCCACGCAGTACATTCTCCCCTCTCACCAAGCTTCCTCCCCGACCAACTCATTTTGACCTCCAATGACCCTTCCAGCAGCTCGTTGACCTCTCTTACTCTCCCTAAGTTTCCAGGAAAATTCACTCTTGTTTATTTGGTTTCCAGTATTTTCACTCTCGGTAATTTCGCTTTCCATGCATTTCCTCTGGTAAATTTATTCCCTGAAGTGATATAACACACACACACACACACACACACACACACACACACACACACACACACATACATACATACATACATACATACATACATACATACATACATACATACACAAAATCATCATTATCGACAAACTCCTCGACACCATCAGCTAAACTCATGATCTTGATAGCATTTTCCTTTAAATCATCTTAACTAATTTTTTTTATAAACATTCTGAGAAATAATGAAAAAGAAGCAGTTGATGAAGGTTGATAAGATTCTGTTGATGTGAGATGTTTCAAAGTTAACCCTAAAACATTAATGGTTCAATCGTGGATGTAATGACTTATGTGAAGTGTTGTGTGAACGTCTTTCGTGTATTTAGAAATGATAATAAACCTAAAACACTGAATGACGTTACCTGAACATGAAGAGTGTATAACTAATTAAATATATTTAGTGAGTATTTGAAAGTTCCATCACTATCACCCTCACCATAACCAGTCACCACCATCACCACTATCACCATTACCATCATCACCATCCGACCAAATGCTTAACATACTAGAGGTCCTTCAGACATTCTTCCTGACAAACACCATTACTGTATTTATCTTCTCCACCACACCACAAGAGCAGGTCACCAGTATCCAGGCATCTGTATCCATTAGGAATTCCCTACCAGCAATAATGGAACACTAAACATATTATTTTGTTTACACTGAGAAATTATAACAAAAGTGAAATTATGGAAGCAAAATCTCTACTGGAATGAATATACCAGTCTGCCCTCCCTAGTCCTCTAGTCCTCTACTCCCTTTCCTTCGTCTATCCCTCTACCGTCCATCACCTATTACCTATCATTACTATCCAAGTCTACTCATCTCTCCTCCATTCACTAACCCCCCTCACCCCTCCTCCCTCTCCACCCCAGCCCTCCCCACCCCTCCTCCACTCTCACGACCCCCCTCACCTACCTCCCCTCACCCCCTCCTCCCTCTCCTGACACCTCCCTCACCCCCCTCCTCCCTCTCACTGACCCCCTCACCCTCTCCTCCACTCTCCTGACCCCCTCACCCCCTCCTCCACTCTCACACCCCCCCCTCCCCCCTCCTCCCTCTCACCCCAGCCTCCCTCACCCCCTCCTCCCCTCCTCACCCAGACCTCCCCTCACCCCTCCTCCTCTCTGGCCTCCCCTCACCCCCTCCTCCCCACTCTCCTGACCCCCCTCACCCTCTCTCCCTCTCACTGACCCCCTCACCCTCTCCTCCCTCTCCCCAGCCTCCCCTCCCCCCTCCTCCCTCTCTGACCCCTCCCCTCTCCCACTGACCCCCTCATCCCTCCTCCCTCTCACTGACCCCCTCACCCCTCCTCCACTCCCCACTGACCCCCCTCACCCCTCCCTCCCTCTCACAGCCCCCTCACCCCCTCCTCCTCTCACTGACCCTCCTCACCCCCTCCTCCCTCTCACTGGCCCCCTCACCCCTCCCTCCTCTTACTGACCCCCCCTCATCCCCTCCTCCACTCCACCTGCCCCCTCACCCCCTCCTCCCTTCTCACCTGACCCCCTCCTCCACCCCTCCTCAACCCCCCTCACCCCCTCACGACGTTCCGACCTTGCTAATATTACCCGTGGTTCTCTAAGCCTTACCTGACAGCAGGTAGTCGTCCCCCCCTCCCCCCATGAGGCTTTCCCAGAGATCCTCAGGGCAGAGTTGATCTTCAGTCTCCTGCAGGATGATCTTAGGAGGTTGCAGGATGGTCTTGGCTTGCTGTGCTCGTCTTGTCTCGTGTCTTGACTTGCTGTGCTCGTCTTGTCTCGTGTCTTGTTGCTGTGCTCGTCTTGTCTCGTGTCTTGACTTGCTGTGCTCGTCTTGGCTCGTGTCTTGACTTGCTGTGCTCGTCTTGGCTCGTGTCTTGACTTGCTGTGCTCGTCTTGGCTCGTGTCTTGACTTGCTGTGCTCGTCTTGGCTCGTCTTACTTACTGTGCTCGTCTTGTCTCGTGTCTTGACTTGCTGCTCGTCTGCTCGTGTCTTGACTTGCTGTGCTGCTCGTGTCTTGACTTGCTGTGCTCGTCTTGGCTCGTGTCTTGACTTACTGTGCTCGTCTTAGCTCGTGTTGACACTGTGCTCGTCTTGTCTCGTGTCTCTTACTGTGCTCATCTTGTCTCATGTCTTGACTTGCCTGTTCGTCTTGGCTCGTGTCTTGACTTGCTGTGCTCGTCTTGTCTCGTGTCTTGACTTGCTGTGCTCGTCTTGTCTCGTGTCTTGACTTGCTGTGCTCGTCTTGTGTCTTGACTTACTGTGCTCGTCTTGTCTCGTGTCTTGACTTACTGTACTCGTCTTAGCTCGTGTCTTGACTTACTGTGCTCGTCTTGTCTCGTGTCTTGACTTGCTGTGCTCGTCTTGGCTCGTGTCTTGACGCTGTGCTCGTCTTGTCTCGTGTCTTGACTTGCTGTGCTCGTCTTATCTCGTGTCTTGACTTGCTGTGCTCGTCTTGTCTCGTGTCTTGACTTGCTGTGCTCGTCTTGTCTCGTGTCTTGACTTGCTGTGCTCGTCTTGGCTCGTGTCTTGACTTGCTGTGCTCGTCTTGACTCGTGTCTTGACTTACTGTGCTCGTCTTGGCTCGTGTCTTGACTTGCTGTGCTCGTCTTGGCTCGTGTCTTGACTTACTGTGCTCATCTTGTCTCGTGTCTTGACTTGCTGTGCTCGTCTTGTCTCGTGTCTTGACTTGCTGTGCTCGTCTTGTCTCGTGTCTTGACTTGCTGTGCTCGTCTTGGCTCGTGTTTTGTTTATTCTGACTCACTTTTGTTTTGCTCCTGAGATTCACTGACTCTCCCACTCGTCTGTATAGTATCACTTGACACCTGTACTACTACACCCCACACCTGTACTACAACACCCCACACCTGTACTACAACACCCCACACCTGTACCACAACACCCCACACCTGTACCACAACACCTCAAGGACATAGCTGTGACACCGATCGTCAGGGTAAACAGATTACCGCGAGGCAGAGCAAAGGACAAACACGGCCTAGTTTAACCTGAGCTCTCAATACCCCTTCCCCCCTCCCTCCTTCCTTTGAGTGCCTCCCCTCCCTACCTCGAGTCCCTCCCCTCCCTCCTTCGATACCCTCCCCTCCCTTTCTTCATACCCACCTCCTCTCTCCTCTCCTCTCCTCTCCTCTCTTGATGTCGTCTATCCCCATTCACCTCCCGGGATGACATGAGTCATCAACAAAATGAAACCTTGTACTTGCACCCTTACCTGTACCTGGCACCCTTACCTGTACCTGTACCCTTACCTTGTACCTGCACCCTTACCTGAAACTGCACCCTTACCTGTACCTACACCCTTACTTGTACCCTTACCTGTACCCTTACCTGTACCTGCACCCTTACCTGTACCCCTACCTGTACCTGCACCTGCATCCTTTTCTGTACCTGCACCCTTACCTGTACCTGTACCCTTACCTGTACCTGTACCCTTACCTGTACCTGTACCCTTACCTGTACCTGCACCTGTACTTGCACCCTTACCTGTACTTGCACCCTTACCTGTATTCATCTTAGTGATGTTGATTCTAATTAAATCATTATAGGGTCTGAACACAAGACAGGTGAGCCCCCTGAAGTGCTCCCATTATGAATCTGAAGCCCCGAACTGAGCTCTAAAGACACGGGGATTGACTGTCATTTATCAAGGAAGGAGGAGGAGGCATGTGTATAGGCCAAAGGTTAAAAATGTCCACGTGAAACATATTACCCCCCCCTCCCCTCTCTTCTCCCCCTTCCCCTCCTCCTCCCCTTTGCTATCTCCTTCCCCTCTTCTCTCCCCCTCCTCCCTCGCGATGTAATTAAGTCCAGGAAATTAACAAAGGAGGGTAAAGGAGAACCACGTCAGGGAGATTATTATTATCTTCTTCTTTCTCTTTAAAGATACGTGGAAGTGTTTTGTCCTGGTTCACCCTCTGATGCACCGACCACAGCCAGCGAGGTATACTCACATAGGGCGTTGTTTTGAAGCCTTTGTTGGCGCAGTAATGTGGATGATCTGATGATGATGTTGTTGTGATGTGTGTGTGTGTGTGTGTGTGTGTGTGTGTGTGTGTGTGTGTGTGTGTGTGTGTGTGGTGTGTGTGGGTGTGTGTGGGTGTGTGTGTGTGTGTGTGTGTGTGTGTGGTGTGTGGTGTGTGTGTGTGTGTATGGTGTGTGTGTGTGTGTGTGTGTGTGTATTGTGGTGTGTGTTATTGTAGTGTGTGTGTGGTGTGTGTGTGTGTGTGTGTGTGTGTGTGTGTGGTGTGTTGTGTGTGAGTGTGTGATGTGTGTGTGTGTGTGGTGTGTTATTGTGGTGTGTGTGTGTGTGTGTGTGTAGTGTGTGTGTGTGTGTGTAGGGTATTTCTACTTGTTGTATTGGCACTTTCCAATTACAATCTACACTTATGGGTGTTTGAGAGTCACTTTGTATACTGTGTGTTAGTTGAGAATGTGAGGAAGTGTGGATTCAGTAATTATTTTCAAGGGGTTAAAATCTCTCGAGGAACAACTTCACTGTACTCAAGGGGTTAAGTCATCTTACTCAAGGGGTTAAAATATCACAAATAACTAATTCATTGTACTCGGAGGGGAGGAGAGTCATCGTACTCAAGGGGTTTAAGATATCTCAAGATACAACTTCACTTGTACTCATGGGTAAGGGGTTAAATCATCATACTCAAAACACTAAACATCGCTGGTCCAAATCTCCGTAAATCTTGTCGGAAAACTTACCAGGATTTCTCCTTCCTAAATTAGATCCGACTTCAGCATTTGACAACCTTGATAAATTCTCGTGTTGCCTCCTGACTTCAGATCCAATTGATTAAAGTCTTATGGCGTACGATTTAATTTGGAAAAGTTGATATTATACGACAATTTAATAACATCCAGGTTGACCCACTTGCCAATTCACCTTAATGAGAACAGATAAAGTTACCTCATGTCTCAAGTTGATAAGAAAAGATGATTATTTTTATTATTTTACATTTTAGTTGTTATTATATTATTAAGGTTATTTCGTTATACTTATTATTATTACTATCATTATTGTCATCATCTTTTCATCTTTTCTCAATGTCTGTGTTTCTTTTTATTTCATTTAGTCACTTTTAATCTTCCACTTTCCAATTCTTTCTTTCAGTGTCATCTTTATTTCAACCTTGTCAATCTCTCTCTCTCTCTCTCTCTCTCTCTCTCTGTTAACCTCTATGTATTTTCCATCTCTGTCTGTCTCTTACTGTCTGGCTACCTCTCTCTCTCTCTCTCTCTCTTTAACCTCTATGTATTTTCCATCTCTGTCTGTCTCTTACTGTCTGGCTACCTCTCTCTCTCTCTCTCTCTCTCTCTCTCTCTGTTAACCTCTATGTATTTCCCATCTCTGTCTGTCTCTTACTGTCTGGCTACCTCTCTCTCTCTCTCTCTCTCTCTCTGTTAACCTCTATGTATTTTCCATCTCTTTCTGTCTCTTATTGTCTGGCTACCTCTCTCTCTCTGTTTGTTTACCTCTTTCTCATTCTTCCCTCATCTCTCCCTCAGTATCGTCTCCTCCTCTAACAATATCACCTCACACCTCTCTATATTCCATTATCGGTCAACAGGTATTTTTTTCTCCAGGATTGTCTTACTCACCTGCCCCTTGTCTCCTTTGTTCGTCCTGTAGACACACAATCTCAATCACTGACTCCCACCCTACCTCTCTATATTACAGTATTAGATTATTGGGTGTTGTCAGGAGGCGTTGAGGGGAGTGTATGGGTCAGGGGAGAGATAACGAATGAAACTGGGTGGTGGGGAGAGTGGGGAGGGTGGTGGGAGTGGGGAGGGTAGTAGGGGGATAGAGATGATGGGGAGGGTAATTATAGTGGGAAGGGTGCAATCACACACACACACACCTAGAAAAAGTGCAGAGGGCATACAAGATTATTCTCTCCCCTTCCTACTCCACATATCAAGAAGCGCTGAACACGCTGACCCTCTCGGCTCTCTCTGATCATCACCACGACCTCATCTGCACCATCCTCGACGCCAGTTCCTACTTCCACCCAAGATCCCTCGTCCGAGAATTGCTGTTCGACACCACAACCGCATCCAGCCCATACGAGCACTTACTGATCGCTATAAGAACAGCCCAGTCCCAACCATTACAAAGGTTATCAACAACTCGTAATCAACCAGTGTGTTCACTCCCAGCCAATCTTACCTTCTTGCACTGTTACTACGTTGAAATGCCCCTTACTATAACCTTTTCCCCACCTAGTTATTATATATCATATTTGTATCACTTATGCTACTTGTACTGTGTATTATTTGTCAATCAAGTGACCCATTCCCCAATTATGTAACTGTATATTTTCATCCTTCCGGCTACCATGCTCTTTCAATAAACCGTTAATTATTATTATTATTATTATTATTATTATTATTATTATTATTATTACACGTCAGGTTGTACCAAACTCCTCTCTCTATTCACAACTTAGGAGGGACCAAAACAAAATTGAATTTCCTAATGGTGTTGGTATTCCCTGACTAAACTTACCTGACCCAAAACTTCTCGACTCACAGTTTTGGCTGAGGAGAGTGAGTATATGTTCCTCTCTCTCTCTCTCTCTCTCTCTCTCCATATTCCCTCAATCTACCTTATCTCTCTCCTTGTTTCGCACTCATCTATCTCTTCTCGTTCTCTCATTATTTCCCCTATTTGATCACTTCTCTCTCTCTTTCTCTTTGTTCTCTCACTCCTCTCTCCTTTGAAGAGTCATGTGAGAGAGAGATATATGCGTCCTCAGTGTCATAAGTCCTTTCATAAGTTATCAAATGGAAGACTCACTCTCCCCGACTCTCCTTTAGAAAGTTGTTTATATTGGATACGAAACTTCCGCCAACTTATTCCATTCGTCTTGTGGAATACCGTCGTTCTTAAACTCGATTTTCTCTTCCTTGGTTATGAGAAATCCACTTCCTCAATGTTTATTTCCTTAAGGATGCCGCGTGTGTATAATGTCGAACACCCGATATATCCATATACGATATCATCAGTCGAAAGAGGTGATGGTCAAACCTATATTAGCTAACTTAACGTAAATCTAACCTAACCTAATCTAACCTAACCTAATATAACCTAACCTAACTTAACCTAGTGACGTTGTTGACGGGAATTATATGAAATAAAATGGCTGCCAAATTGCCTAACGGAAAAGTTGACTGGGCTTGTAAACATTTGATCACAGACAGACAAACAGACAGACAGACACAGACAGACAGAAACAGACAGACAGAAACAGACAGACAGACAGACGAACGAACGGACGAACGAACGGACGGACGGACAGACAAACAGACAGACGGATAGACAGACAGGCATAAGTTCATTCGGCTGCGCAAAAAAAAAAGAACAAATACGGTCAAAATTCTCTAGACACTTGGCATTATCCGGTCATTTATTTCCCGGTCATATAAGTGACTGTATTATAACTGGTGACCGGTGTTTTATTTTTGACTATAATTGATATATAAAAAAACGAGAAAAACTATAATAAATAAAAAATCAGAATTAATAAAAGATAATTGAATATCTTCTTTTATACATACGTGTGTGTGTGTGTGTGTGTGTGTGTGTGTGTGTGTGTGTGTGTGTGTGTGTGTGTGTGTGTGTGTGTGTGTGTGTGTGTGTGTGTGTGTGTGAGTGTGTGTGTGTGTGTGAAAGGCTGATGATGCCACATATTACCTTAAGTCAGTGGTTCTTAACCTTTTCGAGTCACGGACCCCTTTGAGACTCTGGTGAAAGCTATGGACCCCCTCCCTAGAAAAATGCACATAAGCACATAAACACAACTTTGCATGTGATGAATATACTTTATTTTATTGAAAATTCATTGCCTCATACAGTGTATGACATACACAAAGTCTGAATAAAGTAAACACTCTGACGACGATGACGACTGTATGTTACCTGACCGTGTACAGCAGCATCCCACGCCACCCTACAGATTTACTGGTTTTCTTCAGTAACCAAAAAATACATACATAACATCTGGTAAATATTGACAAAAATTGAACAACTTAACATAAAAATATAGTGAATATAAATGTAAAATTTTTATCTGACCTTCACGGACCCCCTGAAGCCCATCCATGGACCCCAGGTTAAGAATTCCTGCCTTAAGTGATCAGGGAATTTTGTCAGGCGACTTGTAACACGACATAAAAGCTTCTCTCCCACGCTGTAGTTCTCCCAGTCAAAGTTTGTGAAAATTTCTCTAACACTTAACAGCGGTGATGGAAGCGCTTAAAACAGGCCGGCACTTGAAGATGTTTTACAGTCTAAGTTAAAATATTTACAGCTAAAGTTAAACCAGCTAAGTGTTCAAAACATTTATTGCAATGCTCAAGATATTTACAGTTATGCTCAAGATATTTACAGTAATGCTCAAGACATTTACAGTAATGCTCAAGACATTTACAGTAATGCTCAAGACATTTACAGTAATGCTCAAGACATTTACAGTAATGCTCAAGATATATACAGTAATGCTCAAGATATTTACGGTAATGCTCAAGACATTTACAGTAATGCTCAAAACATTTACAGTAATGCTCAAGACATTTACAGCAATGCTCAAGATATTTACAGTAATGCTCAAGACATTTACAGTAATGCTCAAGACAGACATTTACAGAAATGTTCAAGATATTTTAACAATACTCGATAAAAATAAATCAGAGTATTGCGTCTGAGTTTATGGCAACATTTACATTTACATTAAGACGTACGTAAACAACCAGGATGTAAACAACCAGTATGTAAGCAACTAATATGTAAACAACAAGTATGTAAGCAACTAATATGTAAACAACCAGTATGTAAACAACCAGTATGTAAACAACCAGTATGTAAACAACCAGTATGTAAACAACCAGTATGTAAACAACTAATATGTAAGCAACCAGTATGCAAACAGCCAGTATGTAAACAACCATCCCTGAGTCGCTGTAGTTAAGAGCGAGGGCAAACAAGAAAATTTACAACATTACGTATTGCTCAGTAAAACAGACATGACTCGCCAAAACTTCCTGATTCAGTGTTTGGTAAAGTGGGTCATGTGTGTTTTGTTTTAACACCCTTGAAGACGATGACTTAACTTTCTTGAGGATGATGGCTTAACCTCTTGAGGACGATGATTTAACTTTTTAGAAGACGATGACATGACCTCTTTGAGGATGATGACTTAACTCCCTTGAGGACGATGACTTAACCCCCTTGAGGATGACAACTTAACCCCCTTGAGGACGATGATTTAACTTTTTAGAAGACGATGACATGACCTCTTTGAGGATGATGACTTAACCCCCTTGAGGATGATGATTTAACCCCTTTCAGGATCATGACTTAACCCCCTTGAAGATGATGACTTAACCCCCCTGAGGATGATGACTTAACCCCTTTCAGGATGATGACTTAACCCCCAGGACGATGACTTAACCCCTTGAGGATGACAACTTAACCCTTGAGGACGATGACTTAAACCCCTTGAGGATGATGACTTAACCCCCTTGAGGACGATGACTTAACCCCCCTGAGGATAATAACTTCACCCCCTTGAGGACGATGACTTAACCCCCTTGAGGACGATGACTTAACCCCCTTGAGGACGATGACTTAACCCCCTTGAGGATGATGACTTAACCCCCCCCTGAGGATAATAACTTCATTCCCTTGAGGACGTTAAGTCATCGTTCTCAAGGTGTTAAGTCATCATCCTCAAGGGGGTTAAATCACAATCCTCATGGGGTTAAAACTCTTCTACTTAAAAACAAAATAAATAAAATATATATAGAGCATCGTTCACCCAACCATCATTCCCACAACCCATATCTTCCCTCCTAGAGACCTTCGCCCAGGGACTCTAACTCAACCACTGTAACTAGAGCGTTCCAAACATCTCATCATAAAGAAACTGTTCCGGGATGGGAGTTGGTCTCAGTGAACACTCGAGCCTATCCTCCTGGAAACACTACAGCGGCTCTTGAAAAAACACGACGGCGGAACAAGATAAGGGATGAAGAAAAGGAACTATGAAAGGGAACAAGACACGAGGAGGAATAGAACAATTGTGAGGGAGAAATGAGGGGAATGAAATGGAAGAATGAAATTGTTTAAAGGAATGATGGAAAGAAATATGTAAAGGAATATAAGAAGAGAACAGATGTAAAGTGGAGGATATATATAATGTGTTAGGGTGAATGAATGACTCTTCACTGAACGACAACAAATGAAGGAAAAGGCTGTGTTTTCTCTTCATTCCATCAACTTTTGCATTAACCTAAATAAAAATAACTTCAAACAATAAAAAAATAGTAAACATAAAAAACAAACACATACAATAATATTTAAGCATTAAATAAGGAAGAAAATACAGATTGTAAAGGTTCAGTGACAACTAGAAGAAATACCAATTAAGAGACGTCACTGTAATGGCTCAACTACCCAACAACCACACACCTAAATTAATAGGGATCATTAATTGTGTGTACAGATGTAGTGCGGTGAGTTTAATTACAGTGAGATCAAAGGAAGGACGGAAGGACGGACGGACGGACGGACGGACGGACGAACAGACAGACGGATGGACGAACGGGCGGGCCACATGTTAATACATCCTGTCCAATACACATTTTTCTTTCACTAATTTCACTACACACGAGACACATTACATTACTGCCTCCACCACTCACTACCTCCACCACACACTACCTCCACCTCTCACTACCTCTACCACTCACTACCTCCACCACTCACTGCCTCACCACACTACTGCCCCTACACTACCTACCACCACACTGCCTCACCACACACACTACCTCCACCACACACACTACCTCCACCACACACTACCTCCACCACACACTACCTCCACCACAACCTACACTTACTGGCTATAGTATAATAATTTACGTCTTTGGGCCAAACAAAATCTGCTCTTAATATCACCAAACTCTTTACCACCAGACTGCATAATCGCTTTAGGGTGAATTATCGCTGTGCAGCTTTGATGGTTTTAAAGATTTTTTTTTTTTAGTTTGGTAGATTAGATTGGGAGGGTAGGTGGTAGGTGGAGGGGAGGTAATAGGTGGGGAGAGGAGGGTAGGTGGAGGGTAGGGTTGCAGGTGGGGGAGGTGGTAGGTTGATGAAGGTGGTAGGTAGGTGGGAGAGGGGTTAGGTGGGGGATGTGGTAGGTGGGGGGTAAGGTTGTAGGTGGGGAAAGGTGGTAGGTGGTGGTTAGGTGGGGGATGTGGTAGGTGGTGGGGAAGGTGGTAGGTAGGAGAGAGGTTGATAGGTAAAACCAGATAATAGTTACAGAGAAGAACAATTGGGAAGATGATAAGAAAAACCAAAGAGCACAGGTAGGTAATAAAGAACAGGTGATACATCAGAGAGAACACAATGAACAAGTAGAAGAAGAACAACAGGTAACAAGTATTATAGTGACGACAGTTCTCATTACCTCAGCTCTTACATCTTGGGAGGTAAAATAGCGTACAGGTATTTTTATAGCCTCTCTTGCTCTAGTCTAATTTATGCTGACCTATTTTTCTACCTGTGTGAATTCTAGTTTACCGGAATAACTCGACCAAGTCCAGGTTTTACACAGCACGAAATTATTCTTATTACTATTACTACTACAACTACTACTACTATTTTTTTAACGTGGCCTTCATCCTCCCCCAATAGCCACACATCTTATTACTACTACTACTACTATTTTTTTTTCTTAAACGTGGCATCCAATAGCCACACCTTCGCCACCATTTAATTACCTTAATATTAAATATCCTAATACATAAGTAGCTATCCTATCTGTGTTAAATTAGTTGAGCCGCAGATCTATGCGGCATTCAGTGACTGTAGCCTCATAGTCAATATCTGCAGCAGTTGTCGGGGTTGGGGCAGAAGCTCTCGTTCCCCTGAGGCAGAGCAAAGCCGACCGAAGGAAAGAGAAAGACAGTCGACATCTCATCCAGGCTGTAACATAACTTCTGGGCTGCTGCTTCTGTTCGGCGATCACCTCCGCGAGTCTGGCGTAGAAACATCTTGCACTTGGTCCCATCCCACCAGAGGTTGTGAACACTAGAGGAGTGAAGCTGCCTTGATCAACGTTTTGAATTCTCTCCCCATACGCCCTTCTCTTGTCGTTCTCGTTCCTCCTATGTGCAGCATCGAGAGCTAGGTTACGGTGACATGCGGCCATGGGATAAAAAATCCTGATGTCGAAAAAAGCTCGCTGTCCCCGCGTCCAGAATCCTCGAGCACTGACGTCCACACGGGCTTCGTTAGATGTGTTTGAAGTCCTGTGTTGGAAGATCTCACCATCCAATGGAAGGAGGGTCGGTTCTACCATGACATCCCGGCAGATTTCCTTCAACATATTTGCTGTGAGGTCCCTTACCTCGTCATGCCTCATGCATATGAAGCCCCCCTTCTTGCACACCATGGCGTGATCGCCATCATAGGAAGAGCCACACACGCATTGGGAGGGCAAACCTTCTACTGGCCGACCGTACCTTAGAGCAATGGCATCTGTAAATTCTGGTTTATTAAGACTGAAACCATTTGCCCTTATCGGTGACGTAGTTAACCAGTTCGAGGCGCCCACCTCCTGCGCTAAAGCTACTTTTTTTTTCTTCAAATTTTCTGGTACCTACTACTACTACTGCTACTGTTATCACCATTTCTATTATTTTCACCATCATTGTTATTTCTTATACTGTCACCATCATCAATATCCTCCACAATATCAACAACTTCCTCTGCAAAAACTTCCTAACCTGGTGCCGTAAATTCCCAAAGTTTCGAAATTTTTATGTTTCCCTCAAGCACAAACCTTACCTGGCTGGCTGACGTACGATAAGACATAAACACAGGTAAAAATATGGCGGAGAAATTATACGAAGACCTTACCGTAATTAGTCGTGCATTCTCTTTAACGCAGGGCACCTCTTGAGACTCTTCCTTAGAGGTAAGTAAAATTATTCCTAGGTTTCGAATGAGAGATGAAAGGGTAAACAAAAGTATTTCTAGACGTTTATGTTAACCCTTTGCGGACGATGGTTTAACGTTATAACCCTTTGAGGACGATGGTTTAAGTTGTAGCCCTTTGAGGACTTTGGTTTAAGTTATAACCCTTTGAGGACGATGGTTTACAGTGAATTAGTACAGTAGGTGGGTGATGTATCCTCCACCTACTATATTAATTAGGTTTCACTTGAGATATTAAAAAAAAAAAATCTAAATTTCAAAGCATAACCACGATCTTATATATTCAATTAAAATATAAAGTTAGTGTTTTATGTTATTAAGAAATAATATTTATTTTAATTTTTGAGATATTAATATTCTGTAAGATGATTTAATTCCTTAAATGGTAATAAGTGAACGTTAATTCTCAGTGTAATTCTGTTGTTATTCTGAGAGATTTATTTTCTTATACCTATACACTCAGGCTCTTCGATGCGTTGCTTACATCACCAGTTAGGTAAAAAATATTCATGTACGGAGCCTTGAGAATAATGGATCTGGTCTCCATCTTAGGACTCCTGGTCGAGACAAGAGGATTTTCTCAAGACTTCCATTAAGGTTGAGCGCCAGGTGGTGAGTATGGCGCTCTGTCCATTAAGGTTGAGCGCCAGGTGGTGAGTATGGCGCTCTGTCCATTAAGGTGAGCGCCAGGAGTTTGATGGTGGCGCTCAGAGGAACACAAGTCATAGCCAGTGAGCATAGGGAATGAGGCGGTAGGCGTGAGGTGAGTGTGTTGCGAGACTGTTGTGGTGAGTGTGTTGTAAGTGTGTTGTGATGAGCCGTTGTAATGAATGTGTAGTGAGTGTTGTGGTGTACGTGAATGTGAGTGAGTGTGATGTGGAATTAGGGGTGTGTTGTGGCGAGTGTACTGTACCGAGAGTGTTGTAGTTTGTAATAGGTGTGTTGTGGCGAGTGTACTGTACCGAGAGTGTTGTAGTTTGTAATAGGTGTGTTGTGGCGAGTGTACTGTACCGAGAGTGTTGTAGTTTGTAATAGGTGTGTTGTGGCGAGGTACTGTACTGTTGTAGTTGTACAGGTGTGTTGTGGCGAGTGTACTGTACCGAGAGTGTTGTAGTTTGTAATAGGTGTGTTGTGGCGAGTGTACTGTACCGAGAGTGTTGTAGTTTGTAATAGGTGTGTTGTGGCGAGTGTACTGTACCGAGAGTGTTGTAGTTTGTAATAGGTGTGTTGTGGCGAGTGTACTGTACCGAGAGTGTTGTAGTTTGTAATAGGTGTGTTGTGGAGAGTGTACTGTACCGAGAGTGTTGTAGTTTGTAATAGGTGTGTTGTGTCGTGGTTGTGTTCAATGTATAGGTGTGTGTGTATACCTGTGTCGTGTTGTGATATATTGAGCAAATTATATAGAAAAGGTTAAGGACAGGTGAGAAAGACAATTAGTAATATATATTGTGTTGTATGTGACTGTTGTGATGAATACGAGACGCTGTGTAGTAGTTGTGTATGTTTGTACTGCCTGTGTATACAACTGTGTTCACAAGAAGCAGTACGTAGTGCAATCTAAATAAAAAATAACCTCTCTATTTCAACAGGTGTACTAAAGTAATCAAGCCAGTGCACCAATTCCTACCTGTGCAATTAAGCCTTTTCACATCAACTTTAAAAAAAGAAACTGAACCCCGACTAATTAGAGAGAATACCTGTCGGACAATCTGAATATATATGCCACACGAGTTAACTAGGCAAAGTGTTACTGATTTCAATAATAACAGGAACAATTAGATCGTACATTATTACTATGTTAAGACAGGAAATTATAAATAGTTTTCAATATATATATATATATATATATATATATATATATATATATATATATATATATATATATATATATATATATATATATATATATATATATATATATAATCATTTGACATAAGACAGCTGTTTAACGTAAACAAATATTATAATATTTTTGGGAAGAGAGATTTGTATATACAGTGAAACTTCCATATAACGGATGCTCGATATAATGGACTTTCATCTCTATATAGTTCGTTAAATAGAGGTTTCACATCTAACGGACCCTCGATATAATGGACTTTCACCTCTATATAATTCGTTAAATAGAGGTTTTACATCTAACGGACCCTTGATATAACGGACTTTCCTCTTCCATATAGTTCGTTAAAAAAATTATTAAACCTCCAAGCTACAATTTCGTCTCAGATTCAGACAGCAGAAACTACCACTCACTACCAAAGTTCACTTACCGTACAACCACGATTAACAACCATTATTAACTTTCAACAACCATAACAATTCATTAACCACAACCACGATTATCACAACCATTTTCAACTTTCAATAACTATAACAATCCATTAACAACAACTAATCATTAACAACCAGAATTATCACAACCACTGCCAACTAAAACAACCAACCTCAACAGCCAATAATTATCCATCAACAACAACCACGATTATTACAACCAATATCAACTAAAACAGCCAACCTCAACAATCGCAACCAATCATCAACAACCACAGTCACTAGAACCACAGTCACTAGAACCACTGCCAACTAAAACAAACTACCATCAACAACCACAAACAACCATGGACAAAAACAATCAAGAACTACCACAACCAAGCCTCAACAACCATTACCACCTATTAAACAACTCCAATCTCAACAACCAAAATTACTACAACCACTATCAACTACCACAACCCACAACAACCACAACCACCAACAACAACCACAACAAAAAGTCACCTCCACTTCTTAACTTAACTACACTCATTTGTTACTCTAAACTGCCTTTGCTATTTTTCTAATTACCTCCACAGATCTTATATATTTTCTACTGTATGACGATTTCTCACAAACTTTACACATCCTAAAGGAAATATTATTCAGGTGATTTGAGGCTCGGTAAAAAAAATAAAAAAAATCGTAAATTAATGTCTTCCTCTTGTGATGGTAATGAGAGAAATGGAGTTAACATAAAGAATAAAAGAAAAAAGAATATATCAATAGTGAGGAATAATATATGTATGTTGTGTTGTGTTGTCATAGTAAGAGAAACAATTGAGACCCTGGAATTGTGTGTAAATGAGGCAGAAAGTCAGATCAGCAACCTGGGACTTGATCACAATTTTTGTGATGCCATATGGCAGCAGGGTCTACCATTAGACAACACATTATGCCTCCAATATCTCCCCAGGCGGTAGTACCTCCCTGTTTGATAGCTTCCTACTACCTACTACCAGTGGTAATAGGTATGTTTTTTTTTACCCATGAAATAAGTTTGTTTATAAATTTTACGATTATAAAGAATACACATGTAAAACAACAAAAACACAAACCAAAAAAACAAAAAAACACCCAAAACAAACCTTGAAATTCTACGATGGATACTTTAATTCATATTAAATACTAAGTTATCTATACAGAGACAACTATATAAAAAAAAAAAAAAAAATATATATATATATATATATATATATATATATATATATATATATATATATATATATATATATATATATATATATATATATATATATATATATATATATATATATATATATATATATATACACAGATTATATGGAAAAAAGTCATTAATCCATCTAGGGCTGTGGTTTAAAGAGGCTGATTGGGTGGTTTAATCATGGAAAAGTGCCACATCCTTCCCTTATTCACTTTAAATCTGGCACTGTTACCGTCAGAAGTGCCACAGAGAGGAATATGAATTGATATGTTATCCTAAGGAAGGATTTTATTGTTCCGACATGGCACCATGAAACAGGCTCTCTCTCTCTCTCTCTCTCTCTCTCTTTAATGAATGATATCGACTTCATATTATTTTAAAAGATTAGATACATTTGTTACTTAACCTACAAATAAAAACAGATAGTGAGAAAGGAAGTAAAAACCCAATAGGAAGGAATAAGCAATACAGAAACGTGTTGGAACCCGCGAAAAAGTCTACGGTGTTGTCCTGCCTCATTTAACTTACTGCTTCTCTGACTTGTGGAAATGTATGCAGTAAATTATTATTATTATTATTATTATTATTATTATTATTATTATTATTATTATTATTATTATTATTATTATTATAGGTGTCAGTGGTAGATATAAAATAATAATAATAATAATAATAATAATAATAATAATAATAATAATAACCAGTCAATATTATCATCATCAATATTTTCAACATAACCACTATTAACATCATCATTACTGCTATCATCATCATTATCATCATCACCATCATTACCGCCTCACAGTAATATATGTCCACCATAACAACATCAAGGTACAAAGTGGATCAGCACGGGAGGGACAAAAAAAAAAAACACAAAAACTGTAGCGTGTTGAAACTGGAGCTTAAGTTACACACAGGAATAGTTAAACACTGAGAAAAAATGTAAGGAAAAACTTGTAGCGTTGAGTGTTGGCGAGTAGTGGCGAGCAGGACGACACTAATGATGCCGCCTCATAGATATATACAATGTCTTTACCGAGGCGGGGAACTGTGAGGCAGCGAGCACGTATAAGACTACTCCCTTCATCCTCCCTAACAAGACCTAATCAAAGAGGCGTTCTGCTCTAAAATCCGGATTCGAAATCGGATTCTCGCGCTATTATAAAAACAGCAACACATCAACCACATCAGAACCTCTAATACCATGACGTTAACATTTATCAACAAGATGTGTCGTTCGTGTGCTGTGGCTGCGTAGACAATAATGTTGACAAATGATTTTCGTCTTTCTGGCGAGATAAATAATTGTGTTAATGGTCTTTTAGATGGTTATATTAAGGTAAGTTGTGTCATGTCAAGATGACTTAAGATAATGTTGGTTAGGTTAGCAGTTTATTAGAGAGACATACGAGCATAAATATATCTTTTGAGAATGAGTGAGTGAGTGAGCGAGTGAGTTAAAAAGTGAGTAAGTGAATGAGTGAATAATTGGGTGAAAAGTGAGTGAGTGATTGAGTGAAAGAGCAAGTAATTAAGTGATTGATTTAAAGTGATTGAATGAATGAGTGATAGAGCGAAAAATGAGTGAATGAGTATGTGAAAGTGGGAGTAACTGAGTGAATGGTTGGGTGAAAGAATAAGCGAGTGAGAGTTGTAACACCCCAGTGTTGCTAACCCTGAAGTTGTACCGGCCCCAGTGCTGCCAACCCCTACATTTGTACCACTCCCAGTGCTGCCAACCCCTGCATTTGTACCACCCCAGTGCTGCCCAACCCTGCATTTGTACCACCCCAGTGCTGCCAACCCCTGAAGTTGTACCACCCCAGTGCTGCCAACCCCTGAAGTTGTACCGGCCCCAGTGCTGCCAACCCCTGCAGTTGACCACCCACCAGCGCTGCCAAACCCTGCATTTGTACCACCCCAGTGCTGCCAACCCTTGAAGTTGTACCACCCAGTGCTGCCAACCCCTGCAGTTGTACCACTCCAGTGCTGCCAACCTCTGCATTTGTACCAATCCCAGTGCTGCTAACCCCTGAAGTTGTACCACCCAGTGCTGCCAACCCTGAAGTTGTAACACCCCAGTGCTAACCCATGCAGTTGTACCCACTCCCAGTGCGCCAACCCCTGCATTTGTACCACCCAGTGCTGCAACCCCTGAAGTTGTAACACCCCAGTACAACCCAGTTGTACCACCCCAGTGCTGCCATCCCTGCAATTGTAACACCCAGTGCTGCCAACCCTGAAGTTGTACCGGCCCCAGTGCTGTCAACCCTTGCAGTTGTAACACCCCAGTGCTGCCAACCCCTGAAGTTGTACCACCCAGTGCTGCTAACCCCTGAAGTTGTAACACCCCAGTGCTACAACCCCTGAAGTTGTACCACCCCAGTGCTGCTAACCCATGCAGTTGTACCACTTCCAGTGCTGCCAACCCCTGCATTTGTACCACCCCAGTGCTGCCAACCCTTGCAGTTGTAACACCCCAGTGCTGCCAACCCTTGCAGTTGCTGTAACACCCCAGTGCTGCCAACCCTGAAGTTGTAACACCCCAGTGCTGCCAACCCATGCAGTTGTACCACTTCCAGTGCTGCCAACCCCAGTTGTACCACCCCAGTGCTGCCAACCCCTGAAGTTGTAACACCCCAGTGCTGCTAACCCATGCAGTTGTACCACTTCCAGTGCTGCCAACCCTGAAGTTGTACCACCCCAGTGCTGCCAACCCTGAAGTTGTACCACCCCAGTGCTGCCAACCCCTGAAGTTGTACCACCCCAGTGCTGCCAACCCCTGAAGTTGTAACACCCCAGTGCTGCCAACCCCGAAGTTGTACCACCCCAGTGCTGCTAACCCATGCAGTTGTACCTGCGCTGCTAACCCTGCATTTGTACCACCCCCAGTGCTGCTAACCCTGCAGTTGTAACACCCCAGTGCTGCCAACCCTGCAGTTGTAACACCAGTGCTAACCCATGCAGTTGTACCACTTCCAGTGCTGCCCAACCCCTGCATTTGACCACCCCAGTGCTGCCAACCCTTGCAGTTGTAACACCCCAGTGCTGCCAACCCTGAAGTTGTAACACCCCAGTGCTGCAACCCATGCAGTTGTACCACTTCCAGTGCTGCCAACCCCGAAGTTGTACCACCCCAGTGCTGCCAACCCCTGAAGTTGTAACACCCCAGTGCTGCTAACCCATGCAGTTGTAGCCACTTCCAGTGCCAACCCTGAAGTTGTACCACCCCAGTGCTGCCAACCCCTGAAGTTGTACCACCCCAGTGCTGCTGCCAACCCCTGAAGTTGTAACACCCCAGTGCTGCCAACCCATGCATTTGTACCAACCCAGTGCAGCCAACCCTTGCAGTTGTAACACCCCAGTGCTGCCAACCCCGAAGTTGTAACACTCCAGTGCTGCCAACCCCGAAGTTGTACCACTTCCAGTGCTAACCCTGCATTTGTACCACCAGCAACCCCTTGCAGTTGTAACACCCCAGTGCTGCCAACCCCTGCAGTTGTAACACCCCAGTGCTGCCAACCCCTGCAGTTGTAACACCCCAGTGCTGCCAACCCTTGCAGTTGTAACACCCCAGTGCTGCCAACCCTGCAGTTGTAACACCCCAGTGCTGCCAACCCCTGAAGTTGTAACACTCCAGTGCTGCCAACCCTTGCAGTTGTAACACCCCAGTGCTGCTAACCCCTGCAGTTGTAACACCCAGTGCTGCCATCCCCGCAGTTGTACCGCCCCCAGTGCTGCCAACCCCTGCAGATGTAACACCGCCCCAGTGCTGCCAACCCCTGCAATTGTACCGCCCCCAGTGCTGCCAACCCCTGCAGATGTACCCGCCCCAGTGCTGCCAACCCCTGCAGATGTACCGCCCCAGTGCTGCCAACCCCTGCAGTTGTACTGCCCCAGTGCTGCCAACCCCTGCAGTTGTACCCCCCCAGTGCTGCCATCCCCTGCAGTTGTACCCCAGTGCTGCCAACCCCTGCAGTTGTACCACCTCCAGTGCTGCCAACCCTGCAGATGTACCGCCCCAGTGCTGCCAACCCTGTAGATGTAACCCAGTGCTGCCAACCCCTGTAGATGTAACACCCCAGTGCTGCCAACCCCTGTAGATGTAACACCCCAGTGCTGCCAACCCCTGTAGATGTAACACCCCCAGTGCTGCCAATCGTTGAAGTACCTCTCTCTATTACTGTTCAGTGTCAGTCTCACTCACTATTCGGTTCTCTCCTTTCCTATATGTTCACCATTCTGTCTGTCTCTTGGTCTTAATATGTGAGAGAAGAGAGAGAGAGAGAGAGAGAGAGAGAGAGAGAGAGAGAGAGTCAAGAAGATGGTTTCTACGCTTTTTTACGAGAACGTGACTTTTGGAACTGCCGGAGTAATGTTGTCTTGGGATAATGAACGTATCATTTTGTCAACAAGTTAAAGAACGCCTCATTTTGTTAACGGGTTAATGAACGTATAAGTTTGTTTGTAAGAAAGAGAGTATCATTTTGTTAGAAGGTTGAGGGATGTATAATTTTCTACAAGTTAATAAAGGTATAATTTTACCTACAAGTTAATGAACGTATTCTTTTGCTTACAAGAAAGAACGCCTCATTATGTCAACAAGTCGATGAACGTACAATTTTGTCAACAAGAAAAAACGTATCATTTTGCAAACGGGTTAATGAACGTATGGCTTTATTTACAAAAGTATTAAGGGTAAAATCATTGTGTTTTGTGAGTTAATGGTCGTAACCCACACAGGCGTCGAGGGCTGTAGCACAAGTTTAGTCATATTTTACTTGATGATATGAAACACTTAAACTCTCAAGTAGTTTATGAAAGTATTATGTTAGCGTGTATCTGCTATACTGTGTGGCCTTGCTACACTGTGTGGCCCTGCTATACTGTGTGGCCTTGCTATACTGTGTGCCTTATACTGTGTGGCCCTGCTATACTGTGTGGCCTTATATACTGTGTGGCCTTGTTATACTGTATGGCCTTGCTATACTGTGTGACCTTGCTATACTGTGTGACCTTGCTATACTGTGTGGCCTTGCTATACTGTGTGGCCTTGCCATACTGTGTGGCCTTGCTATACTGTGTGTCCTTGCTATACTGTGTGGCCTTGCTATACTGTGTGGCCTTGCTATACTGTGTGGCCTTGCTATACTGTGTGGCCTTGCCATACTGTGTGGCCTTGCTATACTGTGTGTCCTTGCTATACTGTATGGCCTTGCTATACTGTGTGGCCTTGCTATACTGTGTGTCCTTGCTATACTGTGTGACCTTGCTATACTGTGTGACCTTAATATACTGTGTGGCCTTGCTATACTGTGTGGCCTTGCCATACTGTGTGGCCTTGCTATATTGTGTGGCCGCTATACTGTGTGCCTTGCTATACTGTGTGGCCTTGCTATACTGTGTGGCCTTGCTATACTGTGTGGCCTTATATACTGTGTGGCCTTGCTATACTGTGTGTCCTTGCTATACTGTGTGGCCTTGCTATACTGTGTGTCCTTGCTATACTGTGTGGCCTTGCTATACTGTGTGTGGCCTTGTTATACTCTACTGATTTGCTATACGCTTATGGATGTCCTATACACTGAAATACTGTGTGGAAATTCTCTTCGCTATGCACTTGCTAAACACTAAGTATTCGTACACAGACACTATGGACCTGTTGCTATACACTATGCACTTGTTATACATTAATTACTCATCCCACACTATGCAATTACTATATTAAATACCCGTCATACACCATGAACTTACTATACATTAACTACTTATAATACACTATATAATCATCCATACTCTCTCTCTCTCTCTCCCAATAGTTCCACAACGAGAAACAGTAAGATAGGGACCTACTGTGACCACTTCATTATATAACCCAGAATTTAATGGTCATATCCCAGTTAAATAATAATACCTATTTGGGGGGAGATGTGACTGCCCTACCGCAGTGATAGAGGAGGAGGAGGAGGAGGAGGAGGAGGAGGAGGAGGAGGAGGAGGAGGAGGAGGAGGAGGAGGAGGAGGAGGAGGAGGAGGAGAAGAGGAGGAGGAGGAGGAGAGGAGGAGAGAGGAGGAGGAGGAGGAGGAGGAGGAGGAGGAGGGAGGAGGAGGAGGAGGAGGAGGAGGAGGAGGGAGGAGGAGGAGGAGGAGGGAGGAGGAGGAGGAGGAGGAGGAGGAGGAGGAGGAGGAGGAGGAGGAGGAGGAGGAGGAGAGGGAGGAGGAGGAGGAGGAGGGAGGAGAGAGGGGAGGAGGAGGAGGAGGAGGAGGAGGAGGAGGAGGAGGAGGAGGAGGAGGAGGAGGAGGAGGAGGAGGAGGAGGAGGAGGAGGAGGAGGAGAGGAGGAGGAGGAGGTCTTGTTTAGGGAGGTGAGAGATGGTTTAAATGTGTCTTCTCTCTGTTCGTTTGTCTGTTTTTTTTTCGTTCTTTTTATCGTCTGTCTGTTTGTCCTTCCTTCCGTCCATCCATTCGTCCTTTCTTCCTTTGTCTGTCTATCCACCCGTCCTTCCTCCGTCCATCCCTCAGCGAAATATTTGGTTTCCTCTCTCTAACTTTTCACAAACTCGATCAACTGACTTCACTTTAGTTCTTATAATTTGTTATGACAAGTTGTTGTTTGTGTTTACCGAAGCGTGATGTGTGACCAAGCAATATTGAGAGAGAGTTTACCGCGTTTCAGCAGCTTGATGGTGAGGGGGTGGTGGTGGAGGGTGAGGGGTGGTGGTGAGGGTGAGGGGTGAGGGTGAGGGAGTGGTGGTGGTGAGGGGGTGGTGGTGGTGGTGAGGGGGTGGGTGGTGGTGGTGAGGGGTGTTGGTAGTGGTGAGGGGTGTTGGTGGTGAGGGTGTGTTGGTGGTGAGGGTGAGGGGGTTGGTGGTGGTGGTGACGGGGTGTTGGTGGTGGTGGTGACGGGTGGTAGGAGAGTGGAGATGAGGTGGTGGTGAGGGAGGTGGTTATATGGATGATGGGGAAATAGTGGTGAGGCAGGTGTGGTGGTGGTGGTGGTAGTGGTGGTGGGAGGAGTGTGGTGGTGTTGGTAGTGGTGGTGGTGATGATGGTAGTGTTGAGGATAGTGGGTGAGGAAAGACAGACACATGAACAGAAGGAAGGACAAACAGACAGACAGACAAACAGACAGACAGGAATGGCAGACAGACAGATACAAACAACACTAATGCTATATCCATCTAAACTCTCGAGCGGGGGATCAAAACAAAAACAAACAAACACAAAACTAAAAACATTACAAACTAAGTCGTCACATTTCACTCAGGACCTTCGTAAATTAAGTCTCTCAGTTAACCAATTAAAACTTAACTACCATCACCACCACGAGGCTGTAACTCCTTCTGCCAGCGAGAGAACGAGCCACTTTCTTCATCCTCGAGATATTTGATCCTATTTACTACTGTATTGTATCTCTCTGGGGTTTACAGACGAGAACATCACAGTTATAACCAATCACTCGGGTTATATCACTACTTCAGAGATTCACCAGTTAAAATGTCCTCTTTAACTGGAGATATGAGAAACTATCTAACTGGTTCATTTAAGCTACGAAGATGGTTGCGTTACTCGTTTATCTTATCTTTACCTCTAACTCTATATACTGTATATGTAAGTTAAGAATATGAACAACAGCGTATGGATATTTTTATTTCTTTTAATACATTTCTGTCACCTTTTACATTCGCGTTACATCAATCTCGTTGTTATGTCCTCTCCCTTACTTGAGGTTGCAGTGCCTCTTCACACAACACAAACATAAGAGAGACGCAAACGCAAGAGAATGATCGAGTCGACTGTATTTGTCTTAAGAAACTCAGGTTGTAATAAAAATATTTCTCCCACAATTTTTAACCGTCCTCTCGTCAAATACCAATTAAGGGAAATCATATATTTTTACTCGAAAGCTTTGTTCGTGGGTTCAGTCCAGACGTGGTAGTGTAAATACAATTTATATGTGGTTTCTTAATTATCCTCTGGTATTTTTGAGTTCGGTTAATTCTGCACTGCAAATTCCTTTTATTTCCTTTTATTTGTTGTAGTTTCGTTTGTTCCAGTGCAGGGAAAAAGCCGAGTGTTAGTTGGTGCTGTGGAAGGTATCGGTAATGTATTTCTTCATTAAGGTTAAAACATTAAATCTTTCACTATTAAGAAATAAAAATCACAGTGAAAGTGGATCTCATGGGTATTGCAGATCCAGCACAGTTAATACTAAGGCTCGGTACACTAAGGGGTATAATGGCCGGCACTGTACTCAACCACCCTCACTTTCTTAACTGTAAAGTAAGGTACACACATTTACAGCTTGGGATGTTTTGAGATCGAACCAGCGAGCCTTAGGACAGATGTTGAGCACTGTATAAACTCACCCGCCGCACCCCTACATTTAATCACATTTCCGAATAAACTATCAGATTATTATTGAGTTTACCGTCACCTGGGGAAGATGTTTCTCTATTACACTAGGAACGTACTACTTTCCACTCAGGTTACTCACACTCAGGTAACTCGGCACTCAGGTACTTAGGCGGCACACACCTCCTGCGTCACCACATGGGGTACCAACGTGACACACTGAGCGAGATGGAAGTAACGCCCTCTCTGTTTTTTTTTTGCTTCTCTCACTGTGTTTCTTTCTCCTTCCTCTATCCCCTCCCACTTCTCTCTCTCTCTCTCTATCTATCTATTACTCTATCCCTCGTCCTTCATCCCCACACTATCCCTCATTCGTCTCTGTCTTCCAGTAATCGTTCCTAGTCCACTGCCGCCATCCATCACACACACACACACACACACACACACACACACACACACACACACACACACACACACACACACCCCACCCCACACACACACACACACACACACATGATAACTACAATGCTCTCCTTTGTCTTAATTGGACCATTACCAAGAATAGGTAATTACTGAATTGATTACCTGCAAAGAGGAATAAGACAAGAGATGAAAGGAGGAAGGGGAAGAGAAGAAGGGAGGGAGGAGGAGGAGGAGGACAAGAAAAGCATGGGAATGAAGGAAACAGGGAGGCAGAAGAGAGCAAAGGGTGAATAGAAGGAGAAAGGAGGAAGAGGAAGAAAAGGGAAACTATGAACAGAAAAATAAAAATAAGTAGGAGGAGGAGAAAGAACAACAGAACAAGAAATAATACAAATTACTTATCCTCATAAAAACTCAACAATCCCTATCCCTCTCACCCCCACACCCACACACACACACACACAACCAACACACACCCCACACACACACACACCCCACACACCACACACCCCACCCCCCACACACACACACACACACCCCACACACACACCCCAACATCGAGGAAAAAAATGTTTTATGCATGAATGTGAAATTAAAAACCTCACTAGCACCGAGAGACATACATTTCCTGTAACACCATTTCATCCTGTGAAAGGCGAGAAGAGAGAGATACATAATTCATGAACTCTTGATTCTGTACTCATGGTCACGGCAGGAATCGTGTTTTAGAAATGTTGATGGAATTTTTTTTATTTTCATCTGCTCAACCTACAACAACAACAACAACGACAACAACAACAACAACAACAACAACAACAACAACAACACCAACAACAACAATAAGTAAATTTTGAGAATGTAATGTTTTTATATATTTGTTTTTAGGTACTGGACTAATCATGAGGCTGTCTACTCTAAGGTACTGGACCAATCATGAGGCTGTCTACTCTAAGGTACTGGACCAATCATGAGGCTGTCTACTCTAGAGTACTGGACCAATCATGAGGGCTATCTCTAAGGTACTGGACCAATCATGAGGCTGTCTACTCTAAGGTACTGGAACAATCATGAGGCTCTACTCTAAGGTACTGGACCAATCCTGAGGCTGTCTACTCTAAGTACTGGACCAATCATGAGGCTGTCTACTCTAAGGTACTGGACCAATCATGAGGCTGTCTACTCTAAGGTACTGGACCAATCATGAGGCTGTCTACTCCTAGGTACTGGACCAATCATGAGGCTGTCTACTCTAAGGTACTGGACCAATC
This sequence comes from Homarus americanus, assembly GCF_018991925.1. NCBI lineage: Eukaryota > Metazoa > Arthropoda > Malacostraca > Decapoda > Nephropidae > Homarus > Homarus americanus. Next base: position 14,176,797 of record NW_024718273.1, on the reverse strand, counting down.
ATGAGGCTGTCTACTCTAAGGTACTGGACCAATCATGGGGCTGTCTACTCTAAGGTACTGGACCAATCATGAGGCTGTCTACTCTAAGGTACTGGACCAATCATGAGGCTGTCTACTCTAAGGTACTGGAACAATCATGAGGCTGTCTACTCTAAGAGTACTGGACCAATCATGAGGCTGTCTACTCTAAGTACTGGACCAATCATGAGGCTGTCTACTCTAAGTACTGGACCAATCATGAGGCTGTCTACTCTAAGGTACTGGACCAATCATGAGGCTGTCTACAAGGTACTGGACCAATCATGAGGCTGTCTACTCTTAGTACTGGACCAATCATGAGGCTCTGTCTACTCTAAGTTACTGAACCAATAATAAGCCTATTCTAAGTTACTGGACCAATCATAACCTTTCCCTCTAAGGTACTGAACCAATCATGAGGCTGTCTACTCTAAGTTACTGGACCAATCATAATCCTGGTAGAAAAATGGGTAACCCTCTCGAGGTAACGTGGAAAAAAAACATATATCTGCCAATTCCCTATGTGGCAGCGCGACCCTACCTACCACACACACACACACACACAAACATACACACACACACACACACAAACATACACACACAAACATACACACACACACAAACATATACACACACACACACACACACACTGTAATAAAATGTGTAAAGTAGATTTACCTGCAGTTGGGATTTATATATTAAGTATTAGTATTAGGGAGAGAGAGATTGATTGTGTTGAGAGGCGAGGAGGCTGGGGGGTTGAGTGGGATGGGGATGCATTTGAGAGCGGGTAAGAGGGATTAAGAGTGGGGAGTGACAAGGGTGAGAATTGAGAATGAGAGGAGTAAGAGTAGGGAGTAAGGAGTAAGAGTAGGGAGTAAGGGTATAAAGTACAGCATAAGAGGTGTAAGAGTCAAGAGTAAGAGTTATGAGTGAGTTTAGTAGAGGCTCTTGGTGACAAAATAAACCTCTTTACTCAACAGATGTAAGGGAGTAATATTCGACCAAATCTCAAATCGTTGTGCCTTATGTAATCTATTTGTGTTGCTCGTGGTATAGCGTTCACAACATAGGCCTATAACTGACATTCCTTCACATACACACATGGAAGATCGAACAGAGGTGCAGAATGATTGTAATTTCCTTCGGTGTTGAAATAATACGAACATGAACGTTGTGAGAGGAAACACCGAACACAACATATGCTCACACAATCTTGCTTCATACACATAAATGCACTTCGTCTCTGATATATTTCGAAAACTATTATTTAGTTTTTTTCAAGCGTTTTTATATTTTTTATTTTTTACATTAATTTTCTTATTTTGTTTTTGTTTTTAGATATTTTTATTATTTTTACTTGGATTTTCACGGTTTTTTTTTCATATGCATTTTCAATTTTATTTTATTATTAATATTTTTTAACAAGAATTCCAGTATCAATTTGTATGCGAGTTTATAATATACGAGAATGTACCAAGGAGTTCATGTTTTCATTATTGTATTCTGTTTACGTAGTGGGTAAAAAAAATATTCACTATTGGTCAACAAGTAATCATTTCACTTCAACGATTACACATATTGCAGGCATATATATTTTCCTCCATTCCACAAACACCAACATACAATCAATTTTAGGTTACATATGTTCAATTCCCTCCTTCTTGACTTAACTGAGAACGGTTTTCGTGTAAGGGATGCATTTGATTACTCAGTTCAGTTTAACGGTGTGAACCCTCCATAGCGAATTACCCTGTACGATATCCGATAGAACACCAGTCTCTACTTTTACGAAGGAAATTCGAAGAAAACGAAATAATCTGGTTGTGTCGTTAATAAAGCCCAAAACTCGATAGTTAACGAAAAGTTCAAGACAATTATCGTTCACGGGAACAAATTGGCGTGAAGAGATGCGAGGAGAGTAGCGTGAAGGTTCGGGGACTAACACGACTAGTAGGCGTTGGACATATATAGGAAAGGCAATAATGAGCTTGTTATCTTAAATGGTTTCACACACACACACAATGGTTGCCCTGCGTGTGAATTTGGTTAAGGCTGTAGAAGCTGTCGCCGACACAACAACCACACCTTATGTTAACAAAGCTGTGTAACCCAGTGGCAAAGAATAATCCAAGAAGACCGGACAACTCGCCAACTGCACTGGCTAACCATGACCCTAGAACACCATCCCAAATCGATTAACATCCAGGTTCCCAATTACTGCTGGGTAGACAGAGGCAAATGACGTAAAGAAATTTGCCCATAATTTCACTCACACACTATCTGTCTGCCAACTGTCAACTTTCTCCTGCAATAGAATGCGTCGGTTGCTGGCATCAGTGAAACATCACTTAAACCCATCTATATACGAGTCAGTCACTAGAGTCATTTCCCTTTAACATCATCACTACAACTGGCAGAGTTGTATTAATATCTGACAGAAAATCGAAGGCAAGAAAGCTGATATCTATCTGTAGGTTTAATATCTCGCCCTAATGTGTGTGACGCTCATATACCGGACTTGGGGCTTCTATATATTGGTCCTAATAAAGTTCCTATATTTTGGTTATAATGTTTCCTATATGCTGCTTGATATCTCGATGGAATTCTGTATCTTGGTCTTGATTAGGTTCCTATATCACTTGAGGACGAGGGATGGTGGGGAGAGTGAGGGAGGGGAGGGGAGGGGGTTGGGGTAGGAAGAGCCTCGAGTGCTTACGACAATGGGCACTTGGGCACTTCACTTAACTGCTGCGGGGTAACCTGATACTTACTTAAATCTTTCCCTGCGAGAACAAACTTTGCCACACTACTGAAGCTTTCTCCAAGCGTGTGTGAAGAGGAGAGGAGAGGAGAGGAGAGGAGAGGAGAGCACTGTGTAGGGAACTCTTTCATTGAGGAGCATTGTGAGGAACCCTTTCACCTCCAGACCAAAATTAAACAATATCTATGTCATCTATGGCTGTATCAGATAAGACCAAAGGCGATATTTTGAATAGGGAGGAGAGAAAGGGAAAACCAATATAAGCAGTTTGTGGAAGGAAAAACCCCTGAAGGACTCACAAATGTCTATATGGGACTCATGGAGAAGCTGAAGAAATGTGAATGGAAAACAAAACATGAGTACAGGTCGCAGATAAAGTAATAAGACTAAGAAGAACGGCAGCTACTTACCATCCAGACTCGCTATCAAAGGTGAAAGAAACTGCTGGCGACTTGGAAACAGCTATCAACTATCAAGACCCACGTTAGCTACACACGGTTCTCTCTTAACACCTACAGACTAAAACAGTTTCATGAAGGTGGTGGCAACACATGGAACACCTGCTAAACTATTGATGGATCTGGTGGCAACACATGGAACACTTGCTAAACTATTGATGGATCTGGTGGCAACATGGAACACCTGCTAAACTATTGATATATCTGGTGGCAACACGTGACACAGCAGGTAATCTCAAGTTATTAAGCGGGAAAGGCAAGAACTTCCAGAGTTATCGACGTCATTGAGTGAGTCTAAGGCCCTCGAGTGTGACAAATCTTGTGCGTTGATTGAGTTCCATAACTTTACTGAGGCAGACTGGAGGTTGACAAGTTTGGTGAGAATATCTAAGAAGACCCGAATCACCTCATTTCTCTCTTTCCGCAGATAATAACGATGTCACCGGATCATTGAAGATATTAAGGTCAGATATTCACTATAGATAAGGCCATTAAAGGCATTGAAAAGTTTATATGTGGAGTATTTTGAGGATATTATCTGCAAGACATTTCCCAATAGTCGGTGGGAGTTGTTCCGGACCAATACTCTTAGGCGTGAGAAACTGCCACCAACTCCTGGCTCATTGAAACCACATCTGCAGAGTAAGAGAGTTTGATGTCATGTCGTTGTTTAATAAGTTCTACCCAGTACCTAGGTCGATATTACCTCCTACTGATGGCTATTGTTGGAAAAAGACTGCAGATGGAGTGTTAGACCTCGTGATATATCTTTATAATCCAGCTTTTTTGCTCCGGTACAAAGAACAATATAAACTGTACCTTATTATGTAAATGTTCAGTATGTGGTAATGTTAAGTGACTGTACGGTTGTTGTGGATGATGATGATGATGATGATGATGATGATGATGATGATGATGACGATATATAAATGTTGCCTCAATATTTTGTGTGTGTGTGTGTGTGTGTGTGTGTGTGTCTTAAACATCTGTGCATCAGTATTAAATATTCTCATTTTGTATGAAATTTCTGTTGCCTTTATATCACGTTCGTTATACATCTCCACATCTTCCTTTGAATCAAGGACGGAACATCATTATTTCAAGTGATGGATGATTCAACGTTATGTAGTGAGAAACTGTATGCAAACATGTGGTAGTCGTTGATTGCAATTGAAACTTACAATATCCAAGTTATATTGTATCAAATAAGTGAAATAATGCACAAAAAGCTAAAATATGGCATCTGAAAATTTCCGTTTATTCTTACCTAAAAGCCACTTCAACAATTTGCTCAAGAATCGAAGAGTTTACCAGAGCCGCTGGAAGAGGGGGCAAGGACCTTCAGGCTAACAATTTCTTAATTAAGTTTCTTCGAGAAGAGCAAGATCTTGAAGCAATTATCATTTCGAAAAGCTATTAAAACTAAAAGAAAACGCATCAACTTTTACATTGAAGAAGTTATCAACGTTTAGAAAGGAAAGTTATCACCGTATAGAAAGGAAAGCTATCAATATTTAGAAAGCTCACTAATCGACTCTGAAGAATGATAAGTTGAATGTAATTAAAAAGCCAGCAATATTTTTGGCCACCAAATGATTTCGAAAGTTTCAAGAAAAAGGATGGTTCCCATAGGCCTGTAAGCCCATTAGGAACAGGGTGGATACAACACACTGTTTACAAAGCCTTCGGTCCACAAGGAGGCAGTGTGACCGACAATGCACTCGACACCTCCATTCCCCAACTGTAAAGTAGGCCCGGGGCGCGAACCAGTGACTCATATGACAGAAGGCAAGCGATCCTTCGACTCAGCCACCGCACTGCTGCCAAAAAAAAAAATCCTGCCAGCCTTTAGTAACGTGATCCTGAGGGTAATGCTGTATATTGCAAGAGTGATGGAGGTTAAGAAAGGGATGTGTCTTCTCTGTGTGGGCGCCGGAGATCCCATTTCAGATGCAACACTTCAGGGCCAAGATTCAAAGAGCCTCGTGAGATAAACATTCCTCGTAACTGGAGACGTAAGGAAGTTAAAACACAAAAATTATCTCTAAAACTTAAATGAAAATTACACTGTAATTACACCTTAACTAGAAAAGTTCGCTTAATAACCAGTTAAGGAGACGAAATTAACATAGAGAATCCTTGAAAATATCGTAAGTAGTTTAGGTAGACTTTCACTTCCATTCTGATACAATTTTGGACATTAAATTTGTGCTTTAGCTTTATGTGAGTCGTTTATATACGCAGTAATCTCCAAGTTACGAGGAATATTCACCGTGAGATCCACTGAGAATCTGAGGCCAAAATCCCTTACAACAGACCTAAACCGAGGCGAGGATATGAAGTAAAAGCCTTCCTGTGTCACGTTTATATATATAATGGTGCATGAGAGAGGCCCAGATTCCCTTATGGTGAAAGTAAACGAATAGCCAACTTACCCAAGCATGGCGAGGCCAACCCAAGAGGGAAGAGCACATTACTCTATTGTTTTAGGACGATATATTTTACTTGGATGATAGTGTATGGAGGCTGGGATATATTTATTGGACAGATAAAACTTGTCTGTCAGTGTGTGTGTGTGTGTGTGTGTGTGTGTGTGTGTGTGTGTGTGTGTGTGTGTGTGTGTCATGGGTAATTAACATAAACTATATGGTACACACCTACACTGAGAGAAAACACTGACTTATAACAACGACGAAAATAAACAAGAGAAAAATAATAAACGTGGAGATTATCACAGACAGACAGACATAGAGGGAGAAAGAAGAAAATACCAAACAAGAATAATAATTAATTAAACAAACTATTAATTCCATAGTAAATCTATCAGTAACACAACTCTTACCTGGACATTTATGTTATCAAACAGAACATTGACTTTATAACGTACAAGTAAGTCAAGTTGATAATACTAATGCGACGTGCTGGTCAAGCCGGAGAGCAGTTGTCCGGGGGTCATCTGGCCCCTGGATCCAGGCTGATCAGCACGTAAAATGAAAACTCTTTATTTATTGAAGTGTTTAAATATGTGTTATAGATATCTAATGCAGTAACAGTGTTGGTAGTACAGCCGTAACGCACATACGGCTCACTACGTCTCACTAATATGTCATGGGTTCAGGTCCTGCTTGGCCCTGACACAGATTGGAACAAGTGTGGTCCAGTGATACTGAATCATTATTTAGCCAGAAAAATACAGGTACACTCTGCAACAGTTCCGCCTGGTCCGTGGCGCCCAGACGTTGACATGTGTGTGTGCTCGTGTGTACATGCTGGAAAAAAGGTGTTGGATCATCTCTCCTTCCGTGAACCACGAGACTCATTGGGTTATCAATCAGAAGAATAGGACGATGTGAGGAAGGGGTGACGGTGAGGTGGGGTCAGGTTGTTCACCCCAACATTGTTATAATTTAACAGTTTTTTACATTTATTAAGATGTTGATATCCTTAATAATTAGCCCCCTCTCTCTCTCTCTCTCTCTTAACTCCTTAGCTGCCTATCAGTAGACACACACAAGAAAGTATATACAGTATAAATATTATAAAGGGCTTACTGGCCAAAAGGAAGGAAGAATTCCTTTAACACATAATCAATATTATTTACAAAATATCTGTGGCCAGTATGGGAGGATCATCGTGTCTCCGTCAGGGGTCGTGGAGTGTTGGTCAGCAGGCGTCACCGGAAGCGTTGTGTGTAGGGACATCTTAGGAGGTAGTGGATAAGGGTGCTGCTGTCGGTCTTCTGCATAATGCACAGAGCGTTGCTCAGGGGATGCGGGATACCAATCTCCCAAGCAAAGTCATCCCAATGATGATACGGGCAGCAATCACGTCCCCTTTCGCGACTCTTTCCCGTTGACGTACGAGAGGTCAGGAAGTTTACGGAGGACATCGTACCAGGTGGGCAGGAGTCCAGGATGGCTGCTTAAGCTTCTCTCTGTTTGCGGCGTTGGGTCCTAATCTGTAAAGTGTTCGAGGAACAACGTAGTCAGGTGTGGCCTTGTTGCAGCCAGTCTTGGCAAGGCCATCTGCTCATTCCCCAAGATACCGATATGACTGGGTATCCATAGAAATGTCACAGGACGGCCTGCATCCTGAAGTGTGGATGTTAACCCTCGTATTCGGAGGATGAGGTCATATTTCCCTGATCCAAATGCGATCCGTCGAGAGCAGACCTGGAATCGCAGCAGACAAGCAAGGGGCAGAAACCATCTGCTTCTTCCTTAGCGAGAAGGGCAGCAAGGAGGCTATTAGTTCAGCCTGGTGGAAGATGCCCCGTCAGAAACTCTGAGAGACAGTTTGATAGGCTCAGGGCATCAGGATGGGAGATGGACACCAGCCCCGGCCTATCTGTGAGGGGTCAACAGAACCATCAGTGTGAGACGACCTACCTGGGGACCAGTGGGCGATCCTGGAGAGGTGGTATTTGCAGAGAATAACAGGGTTCACCTGGGATTTCGGGGCGGTCCACCGAGGGCAATCACTTCAGGTTGAAAATCCAGCCAGGGAGAAGAGACGAGCCAACAGCAGGGGTGACAACAATATCAGGCAGGAGGTCGTGTTCCTGAAGGGCTCGGATGAGTGACCCTCGCCACTGTCTTCTAGATGGAGGTCGGCCTCGGACAGCAGGAGTCAAGTTGGTTGGACATAAATGCCCCGAGGATCCGTAAAATGGAAACGGCAGGTTTTTAGGTAAAACTCCTGGACACGATCCTGTAAAGGAAAGACCAAGTTCGGTATATAAGTAGAGCGTGTCCACTGAGGAGCCCCAAGGATGATACGAGCAGCTTTCCTCTGGATAACTTCGAGACGGTTGACAGCAGTCCGACTAATGTTGACGAGGGCAGGGGCGGCGTAGTCGACACAGGAATGGACAAAGGACTTGTACATGGTGAGAAGTACAGGGATGGTGGCACCAAGGAACCCCTGCACATGGTAGAGAGGGGCAGAGAACGCCGAAGCATATGTCTCGAAGACAGCGGACTTCAGGGATCTGACAACGTGTGCGAGTTACATACACACCCAGGTATTTTGTCTCATTAACCCAGACCAAGGGCGTTCCTGATAAGAAGGGTGGAGGTACAACACGACCGTGCCACATGGCTTTTATTTTCGCAGTTGAAAGCAGGAAACCAAGTGAATCACACTCTCTGGAGACCAGATTAAGGGCTTCCTGCATGCTGAGGACATCGGTGCAATTTTATTTTTTCATATTCTCATCAAGAGTATTTTTCACGTTAATCTTTTCTTCCGGGTTAGGTGACGTAAGGTTAGGTTAGGTTAGGATTGGTTAGCTTAAGTTAGATAAGGTTAGGTTAGATTAGGTTAGGTTAGGCTATGTTAGCGTTAGGATGTTTAATCTTCAGGTGAAATAAACTTGGGGTCTAATATTCAGGTGATCCAAAGCTTTCATTTTAATCTATGACGAAAACGGCAAAAAAAAAAAAACCCTAAAACTATCACGTATTTTTCTTTCATTTTCCGAGACAGGAGACTAAAGATTAATATTCATGGCCTCAGATATTGCAGTCGAGGGAATAAAGAATGAACAAACACCATTACATTTACATCTTCAGTTAACTAAATATAAACTCGTGTGTGGCCAAAGGCGACACTCAACTCTACTGTTATTGAATTTCTATCACAAAGATGAGTTAATCTCTCTCTGCTGGAGGCTACTTACGTCCACACACACACACACACACACACACACACACACACACTACCTTCAACCTTTAACAGCACACTCACGTCTCGACAAATTTAGAAACTTCTCCAGCCAAGTAAATTTGTTGTCAGTTCAAATATAAACAACAAAACACCTTTGAAAGTCTCGGCATCTCTCACGGTCAGGGTCGCGTTATGGGGCTGTGAGGTGCAGGAAGACGGTACAGGGAGAGGCCACACCCAGAGAGAAGAGAAATTCCAATCCCTCTCTACTTGTGCAGGAGGTGAGGAGTAAGGTGAAGTGAGGTGGAAGTGGAGGTGAGGAGCAAGTAAGGTGAAGTAAGGTAAGGTGAAGTAAGGTAGGTGAGGTAAGGTAAGGTAAAAAAAAAGGTTGATCTCGTATTCTTGGTCGAGATTTTGCGTGGCGGTAAGTCTGGGGGTCTAAATGGTGTTAAAAGAAGGTATCAAGTTAAATTTTTTCGTCGTTTTGATGTTATTTTAGAGTATTTTTGTGTATTAGTTTTAAGTCAGATATTCGACGTGTTTTTTTATGTCTAATTACGAAGGAAATTTACCTCATGGACTTTGGACAACCTAGGCCTCTGAGCTACATGTGTTGGACGCAAAACTCCAAATTAATTATTCTCATTAAACAGAGCAGCTGGGCGATTAAGTAAATAATTACACTGAATTGCTCTATATTATAATGAACTAAAAGTCGTTTGGTGCTAAATTTATTTAAAAAGAGACAATGTGGCGGGCACTGCATTCAACCACCTTCACTATTAAAATTAGTTACCCATTCCCAGCTGGGTAGACTGGGGATCCTCAGGGTGCAAACCAGAGACTCTTAGAACAGTAGGTCCAACTGTATGCACTCGACCACCTCATCCCTTATACATTAACTGGTATAAGGCAAATCCATCTGGTCTCTGGGAAAAGAAACCACATCAAACCACATCAAACCACATCAAACCAGCACCACCACCACGAGCAGGTAACAGCGTCTGGCGATACCTCACTGCCTACAATGACATCCTTTATGGTAGTTCGGTAGACGAACGTTCGCCCGTCATCTTCCTGCAGTGGTGATCCTTCATGGCAAGAGAAATACAACCTAACATCTGGACCCAAGAGAAACACTACAACACAACACTTATAGGAGGGACCTCAACTCACGAGAAACACTACAACCCTTAAGGAGGACCCCCGCCCCAACACTTGGAGGACTCAACTCCAAAACACACACACACTACCAACAACACCAACCACAGAAACACTACAACACAACACTTATAGGAGGGACCTCAACTCACGAACACACAGCACAAAAACACTACCACAAAGGACCCAACTCAGAACACTCACCAACAAACCCACCGAAACACTACAACACAACACTTATAGGAGGGACCTCAACTCACGAGAAACACTACAACACAACACTTATACCAGGAACACCTAACCCATGAGAAACACTACAATACAACACTAATAACAGGAACACGACCTGGAATGACTGAGTCCTATCACAGTGTAGTTTAATAATATAACATGTAGCAGCAACGGGAACTTGTCATCTGGTTATTACCCAATTTGTAGTTTGCCCAGATTCTCAAAGCCTCGTACGTGCTAACCTCATTCTCGTATCTGGAGACAAGAGGACGAATCTAACTAGTGCGTTTATACTAGAATACAAAAAATTCCTTTAAAATGGCACATAAATTATACTGAGACTCGAAATTTTAAAGAGAAATGATCACGTGAAGATTAGGTAGACCCAGTTTATTTCACCTAATGATTAAACACCAATGAGGGTTGGGTTAGGTTAGGTTAGCAGTAGGTGTGTTTAATCATTAAGCGAAATAAACTAGGTTGTCTAATCTTCAGGTTACAAATAATAATAATACCGTAAGAAATATATATATATATATACCCCAGGCGGTGACGGTACACGTGTACGACCTGATGAATATGAGGCTGATGAACGCCTGTGGGTGATAACGAGAAGGACGCCACCTGAATACCTGCATCAACACGCTAATGAACACGTTGGTCCTACCTGTTGTGACTCAGCGTTTATCATTATGAGAGAGACTGACCGTGGTACTGAAGTGAGGGATCCTGTAAACTATATACTGTACCCTGTAACCTGTAAATTGTAAACTATAAACTATAACCTGTAAACTGTAAACTATAAACCATAAACTGTAAACTATAAACCGTAAACTATAAACTGTAACCTGTAAACTATACTCTATAAACTGTAAACTATAAACTGTAAACTATAAAGTGTAACCTGTAAACTATAAACTGTAAACTATAAACTGTAAACTATAATAAAACAAAATAAGTCACATGATTAATTTTGTGTGTGATCTTGTTGTAGTTAAGATATACTGTATGTTAAGTTATGGGTGTAAATAAAGCCGTTAGTGGAAGAGAAAAATTAATTAGTCAGTACTCACGAACAGACAGACAGACAGACAGACGGAGATAACACTATGTAATCTTTCCACGTTGAAGGAGGGTCATAAGGGCATTTATTCTTGTATTTTAATCACACATACATACATACTCGCATGCAAACATACACACATACATACATACATACATACATATAAACATACACACGCACATCACGACTCTTTATAACCTGTTCCATCACGAGGGGGGAGGGGAGGGAGAGGGGGGGAGGGGAGGGGTAAAACGTTTTAAAACACCAACTGCTCGTAAACTCTCAGGTGGACGACACTCGGTGGTAGTGTAGCCACGAGCCATGGGAGCCACAAACACACTGTGTATGTTAATGTTGTTCCTTAACTGGTCCTCAACTGAATCTAGCAAGTTAAAGCGAGTCTCAGCCTGAACTCGCCTGCCATTCAAGACGTCGTTTTTTTCTGATGCTATAGATTAAGTAAGTCAGTTGGATGGTGTACGTGCGTGTTAAGCTTAGCGGAAAATTTAGCGTACGTGTGATTCATCTTTGTGTCGTAGTTTAAGCGAGGAAGACATTTACATGCCATCCTGCCATCTCCAATTACGACGAAATTTCACGATAGAGAGTCAAGGTCAACCAGTTTAGAATAGCTCCTCCTAAGGATTCAGTCACTAGGAAAATTCAACACACTAGCCTTTGAGAAGTCTTCATTTTCATCGCAGCTCAAGTGAAGGAGTAAACATGTCCTCACGTCTTCAGCTGTGAGACGAGTATAACACCAACAAAAGATCTGAGAATGCGAGACCAAGAAACGTAGCAGGCAATCTCCTGAGAGGAACTATGAACCGGGTCTCTTCTTCTCAGTATTTAAAGTTTATCTCAAAGAACCATCACCAGCGAGAGACAAAGACCCACACACCAGGCTTGCAGTTTTCACCATTCACCACACTACACCTCCTGGACCTTGACCTGGTGGAGAGGGGCTCTTGGTTGAAGCTGTCCTGTTGTTTAAGCAATTGAGAAGCCAGTTGATCCCTCTGTGTGTGTGTGTGTGTGTGTGTGTAACAACGTTGAGAAGAGAGAGAGAGAGAGAGAGAGAGAGAGAGAGAGAGAGAGAGAGAGAGAGAGAGAGAGAGAGAGAGAGAGAGAGAGAGAGAGAGAGAGAGAGAGAGAGAGAGAGAACATACACTGAATTGTCGGAAATTAGTTTGTAAGTTGCCATCAAGACATAATAAAATTGCCTACGAAATTATCATGCCGCCGTGTTTAAACTTGTGTCGTCTGTATATTTTTGTTTCGACTTCCCCAGACGTACGAGAGCCAACTTTGCACTACACACTACTGTATAAACACACCCCTCCCTCACCTCACACCCCTGCCTCACCCTCACACCCCCTCACCCTTACACCTCCCCCCACACACCCCCTTACCCTCACCCCCTCACCCTCACACCCCTCCCTCACCCCACCCCTGCCTCACCCTCACCCACCCCTCACCCTTACACCCACCTCACCCCTCCACCCCCCTCACACCTCCCCACCCCTCCCACACCCTCCCTCACCCCTCACCCCTCCCTCACCCCCACACCCCTCCCTCACCTCCCACCCTCCCCTCACCCTCCCTCACCTCCCACACCCCCCTCACCCCACACCCCTCACCCCCCCCCCTACCCTCACACCTCCCCACCCTCACACCCCTCCCTCACCTCCACACCTGCCTCACCCTCCCCTCTCCCCTCCCCTCACACCCCTCCCTCACCCTCACATCCCTCCCACCCTCCCCACCCCCTCACCTCCACCCCTCCCCCTCACCCTCACACCCCTCCCTCACCTCCCACCCCTCCCTCACCCCTCCCTCACCCCTCCTCACCCCTCCTCACCCCTCCCCCTCCCACACCCCTCCCTCACCTCCACACCCCTCCCCTCCTCACCCCTCCACACCCCTCCTCACACCCCTCCCTCACCCCTCCCACCCCACCTCCACCCTGCCTCACCCCTCACACCTCCCTCACTCACAACCCTCACATCACATCCAAAAAAAACTATATAAAACAGAACGTCATTCACCCACAGTAATTACTTCTGAAGAAACCCAAACGTGTCAGAGCGGTAAATGATATCAAGTTATTTCAGATAGATGCTGTCAGGGTCGGTAAAAACCCTATAAGAGACTGAGTAGGTTCTGGAGGGGCCAACACCGCCTCGTTATAAAACTGTTACGGCGGAAAGAGAGAGAGAGAGAGAGAGAGTGTGTGTGTGTGTGTGTGTGATCGTGAACTCTCAGCTGATATTAGTAAACAAAGCATCAGCAGTGTTGTACCTCCTCCTCCACAACATTCACTGATGACGGTGACCTTCACGTGGTTCAATGTTGTCTATATCACCACCACCACCACCACCACCACCATCACCACCACCATCACCACCACCACCACCACCATCACCACCACCATCACCACCACCACCACCACCACCACCACCACCACCACCACCACCACCACCACACTACTTTCATTCTTTTTCTTCGTTCGTGTTTTATTTCTCCTTCCATTCAACTTCTATTCTTTCAATCTTCTCATTTTTATTCCTTCATTCTTCTTCTTCTTAATATTATCATTATATTTACCCACCAATCTAGCCCCCTGCCACACTCACACCCCCTGACCCCACCCACACGCTCCTCACCCTTCTCACCCCCACCCAAACGCCCCACCCCCCACCCACACGCCTCACCCCCCACCCACACGCATGGTCCCCACCCACATGACTGACCCCCTAACCCCACCCCCACGCCTCTTATCCCCACCCACACCTGACCTCCATCACACGCCTCACTCCTACCCACACGCATGGTTCCCACCCACACGCCTTTATCCCCACCCACACGCCTGACCCCACCCACACGCCTGACCCCACCCACACGCCTCACCTCACCACACCACGCATGGTCCCCACCCACACGCCTGACCCCCTGACCCCACTCACACGCCTCACCTCCACTCACCAGACCATAAAGAACAGGTCAGGTACAGTAGTCACACGCCCACCTCCACTCACCAGACCATCAGGTCAGGTACACCCCACCCTTCCACTGAGGATGAGTGAATGAGTGAGTGAGAATGAGTACAACATCACCTTAAGCACAACATCGCCTTGATCACCTTGAGTACATTATCATCTTGAGTACAACATCACCTAAATGGAATAGATCGTTCATTCAGAAAACAATATATTTAACCAAAGAATTAATTAATTGTAAAAAAAAAAAAAAATAAAATAAAAAATATATATATTTTAATGTAACTTCAGAGGTTAAATATTCGGCATATACCCCACACTTTATTTTTTATCCATAATAACGGTAAGGTGGAACAGGGAAACACAGAGGATGGGCGAAATTTCAAGCTGTGGTCCCAGGAGAGATACTAATTCAGGGAGGATTGGTAAACACGACCCAGAAACGTTTTAAAGATGGTGGAGGGCCGTAGTCGCCATCCCTCAAGCATGAAGACGGTATTTATGATTGTCTGATTGGTTATTCTAAAATGAGATGCTCTGGGCGACAAGTGTAGGCAATTAATAGTAAAAAAACGCCAGAAAACGTCAGAGAAAACTTTGAAGATTATAATGGTATCAAAACACCTCTCACTCCCCTTTGGTTACGTAAACAACTTGAAGGTTAAACTTAGGTGAGAAAATCTATTTGTTGTCCTGAGAATACCAGATTTGTCTCACTACTTCCCTTGACGGGTGACCTTCACTCACTCTGTTGCTTCTTGTGTCTTACTGTTGTTGTTTCTCTGATTCACCTTGGTGGGGGGATGGGTGATGATGGATGGATGGATGGCTCATATTTACAAACATTCTCAGAAAATGAAAAAAATAACACGCCAAAACACATCTACACACACACACACAAAACCGTCAGTGAGTTTCCGTGACGTCACAGAAGGCTATAAAAGTGGCAGGCAATAACAGTGTGACTCAGTAGTATATTATCGTGAGTGGAAGCTGGAGGTAACGTGCTGTGTACTTGATCACAGTGAGTGGCGGTGAAGGCCAGTCTTATAGCCCAGTGTAATGGAGTTAATATAGAGATACGTGTGTGTGTGTGTGTGTGTGTTTTGGAGGGCTGACTTAAAGCTCTCTCAAAGTCGTGGGTGACTTCGTGCTGCGACTGGCTGGAGGGTTAAAATTCTCTCAACCTAATATATTTTTACAGGTGCTTGCTGGCGGCTGTGACCTCACGACCGTCAGGGAGAAGCTGTTCACAAAAGCCTCCAGAAGAATAGAATAACCAGGTGTGTTTTATATAATGGTCTGGCCAATAGTCATATGATAGTATGTACACACGCTCCAAAAAAACTATCTTTATGATTTTGCATTAGATAACATGACACCTTATCGAGACAACAAAGAGTCGAGGTGTTAATTTTTGAAGTGTGTATACATCAGAGTGTTATGGACGGACGGACGGACAGACGCATAGAGAGGAGGGATAAGGTCTCCAGATATTGTGTACATGAACATGGAGTAACCCTTTAGTACATTTGAGTCCTTGGTGATTTTATATAGCTTCTGTCGTAAAGGTTTAAGTAATATTAAACCACCAAGGTATGAGATACGACGGACAAAGACGGATGGACTCCAGCCTATGACGAGGCGTAAGTTTTTTATATGCAAACTTCTCCTGACTTCTCCCCAGCAGGAGTTTGAGAAATGTCTTCACGTTTTGCATAGTTTCTGGGGGAAATTCTGTGTCGTGTGTGTGGGTGGGGGGGGGGGGTTGTATCTCGACGACTATAACTTGGTGAAGAATTATCATTTCTGGAATACACTTTACAGCGGACTAAGTTGAAATGTGTAATCAACCGAGGATATGAAATTCATGACTAAAGCTGCTAACCGTAATTTTCTACACAGGCAACAGATTTTCTTCATTATTTATTTATTTATTTATTTATTTATTTATAGTTTGACTAAACATTACAACATTTGGTGATTATTTGGTGGCCTTTTTTCGAAACAGTTGTTGACATATTTTTACTGAGGTTAACAACTAAGGTCTTTAAACTCCAACACAGTTAGTTATTACACAAGTCCATCAAGAATTAAAAATATGAGAGAGAAGTCTGTTTGAAAAAGTGTTTTGTGGAATCGATATTTATAACCATTATGCTATATAGACCTCCGCTGACCACATGAGTGTGTTAGGTGTTGCCAACGAATTATAAAAGTAAACTGCAAAAAAATAGCGATTATCTTTCCCAAAATGACAAATAATATGAAGATAAATCCATAATTGGGAACACGAGGCTTGAAAAACACGACGCGACGTAATAAGAACGAATAAAAAAAAAAAACTAAGTCACCCGTAGACAGGGTGTGTGAGATGAGTCAATATCACAACATTGGCTAAGTTTACAAGCAAGGCGACCGTGAGAGGACAGCAACACTAACACAGCCAGCTAGAGGGTGTTAGGGCTGTGTTGTGTTGGTGGTTCTCAAGTGTGTATGGAGCACAGGAGCACGTGACAACAGGGCAGCTCAAGTGAGGTCAAGGTAAAGAAAACGTTTCTTTCGTGTATAGGAAAACATACTTGGTTAATACTTCATGCTGTAGAAGAGAACGATGGATAATGATAGGGGAAGTTTGTTGTATTTTATAGGTCCCACGTAATGCAGTTACCTATTATTATTATTATTATTATTATTATTATTATTATTATTATTATTATTATTAGTGGAACAGCGGCGAAGGTGTGGCTGTTAGGGGAGGCTGGAGGTAACGTTTCAAAAAAATAAAATAGTAGTAGTATATTATTATTATTAATATCATTATTATACTATTTTCATTTCTACTTATAACATAAAATTCGTTGCACACTGAGTTCCAGAAATGGGAAAAATATATATCCAGGATTTTCCCTCCAGGCATTGTTACTGACTCAACCAAATTCAATACGCGGAGGTGGAGGAGGAAGAGAGAGAAAGGGAACACTTTAGAACACAAAGAAAGCTTTATAATGGAAAGCCTTAACTCGTTAACCTGAGCGGACGGATATTCAAAGATACAGAAGAGAGAGAGAGAGAGAGAGAGAGAGAGAGAGAGAGAGAGAGAGAGAGAGAGAGAGTGTTCTATTCCAAAAAGACTTAAACTAACACCACGTTCAAGCGTGTTGTAGTCAGTACGTTACATCTTCTAAAGTTCGAAACAAAGTCTTAATAAACGATATTGTTACAGATATTACAGAGAGACTTCGCATCATCATCATCATCATCATCATCATCATCATCATCATCATCATTATCATTATTAGCATCAAAAGGAGATTCTCAATAAAGCAAATTCCTGTTTTCTAGTCAAAGTGTTAAGTCATCGTACTCAAGGGATGGAAAAATCGTACTCAACTAATTCATTATACTCAGAAGATTGGCACTGTACTCAAAGGTTCTCAGTGGTTTACTTCATTGTTCTCATGACCGTATCAAATTGGAATCACTACTAATGAACCTACCATTACCACTACCATTATTATATCATTATTACCATCCCCGACACTATACGTCAACCACCACAACCATCACTCCCAACCCTACCAATACCACTACCATACTATTACCATCACCACCATTACTACCTCAACCACCACCACAATTTACCCTCCCATTCATTCTACTCAGTGCGTGACGACCTTGTACTCCGGACCTACAGGATGAGGTCAGTACACGTAGCAGGGTGGTGCCTCCTGCTGGTGGTGTGTGCGGACTCCTGCCTCTTCCACAACAGAC
This sequence comes from Homarus americanus, assembly GCF_018991925.1. Taxonomy (NCBI): domain Eukaryota; kingdom Metazoa; phylum Arthropoda; class Malacostraca; order Decapoda; family Nephropidae; genus Homarus; species Homarus americanus. The sequence goes on along the minus strand of NW_024718273.1, from coordinate 14,158,662 downwards.
ACAGGACGATACATGTCATTCGCCCATATCCGGCCACTACAGTCGTGGTCAACTTCCCCCCGAGACCTCACCCTCTTCCTCGTTCTGCTGCAGACGGGTGAGTAGTGATACGAGAGAGAGAGAGAAACGAGCTTGTTAGCATTAATTTCCGGTACAAACAAGGGTCAAATTAGTCACAAAACATCTATTCACACCACAACACACACACACACACACACACACACACTACTGCTATTTCATTATTATCTATATATTAAAAAAAAATCCATTAAAAGATTTCATTATTTCTTACAGACCAACACACTGTCTGGTAAGTAAGAGAGTTAATACCAGCCCTGGGAGAGAGAGCACCTAATGTTCACCTCTTAACACGCGCCTGTGTGGTAAGACCTGAAATGTTGCATGGTCTTCCTGTAGTCTTTGTTATTACAGGAGTCTTTGTCGCTTTTGTCTATGTTACTTAGTGTATTTGTCGCTTTTGTTTGTGTTATTTAGTGTATTTGTCTCTTGTTTGTTACCTAGTTGTATTTGTTATTGTTATTTCAGGAGTCTTTGTCGAGTTTATGTAATTCATTTGTTATTTTCATTGTTATTTAAGGTGTTTTTGTCGAGTTTGTTTATGTAATTTGTTATTGTAATTATTTTTTTGGAATTCTTTGTCGAGTTTATGTAATATACTGTCGCCGTATTTGTCACTGTTATTGGAGGAGTTCATCGCGTTTGTTTATGTAATTTAGTTATTGTCATTGTTATTTAAGGTGTTTTTGTCAAGTTGGTTTATGTAATATACTGTAGTTGTATTTGTCATTCTTTATTACAGGAGTCTTTGTCGAGTTTGTCTGCCATTGTTTTTGTCATTGTTTTTCATTGTTTTTATCTGATTTTTCATCGTTTTTGTCTTGCTTGTTTGTCATTTTGTCATTATTTTTTATCGTTTTTGTCATTAGTTTGTCATTTTGTCATTATTTTTCATCGTTTTTATCTTATTGTCTGTCATTTTGTCATTATTTTTCATTGTTTTTGTCTTGTTTTTGTCATTTATTTATTCTGACAAGACAGCCACAAGGGTTCAGGGTCTACCGTCGCCATCAGAGGCAAAAGGAGTCAGAAATCATGAACATATGGAAGGAAAATACTGCATATCAACCCTCGGCCCAAGGTCTCTCGGAGGTACATCCACATACCAAGTTTTCTCTGTGTTTATAAGATATGGATGGATGGATGGATGGATGGATAGATGGACGAACGGATGGATGGATGAATGGATGGATAGATATAAAGACGGACGGACGGATTGATAGGTGAACGGACTAATGGATAAACGGACGGATGGATAGATAGACAGGCGGATGGATATAGACGGACGGACGGACAGGTAGATAGACGGATGGACGGACGTATGTATAAACTGACGGATGGATGGATGATTAGACGGACGGACGGAGAGATAAAAAGACGTACGGATTGCAAAAACCAGATAGGAAGAGACGATGGGTATATATGCCTCAACTAGATTTGTTTTCATCGTTCATCTTGCAGTTGAAACAAGAGTAGATGTTATGTCATGTGTTAATAGGTAAATGATACAGGTATTGAGGTGACGTTGTGGTGTGTGAAGCGACCAAGAGTTAAACCAGGTACTGTATATTATCTTAAGGTGGGGAAGGAAGGGCAGAGACGGGGTGGGAAGGAGAGAGAGGGGAGGAGAGAGAGTGGGAGGAATGGGGAGAGAGGGAGGAGGAATGCGAAGAGAGGAGAGGGGGGGAAGGGGAGAGAGGGGGAGGATTGGGGAGGAATGGGGAGAGAGGGGGAGGAATGGGAGAGGAGAGGGGAGGAAGGGGAAAGAGGGAGGAGGGGAGAGAAGGGGTGGGAAGGAGAGAGAAGGGGTGGGAAGGAGAGAGAAGGGGTGGGAAGGAGAGAGAGAGGGAGGGAGGACCTTGTTGTGACACAGGAAATACCATAATGGAACACATCAGTTGTATACAAGGAATTAGGAAGACAGAATGATAGTGGAGTGATAGTCGAGTCCCGTGTTTAATTTGTATCCCAGACTACCTGAGTTATAGAGGGGGTATAGCTTACACGAATGACCAAAAAAAAAAAATATATATTGTAGATTGAACTTCTTGTGTACTGTTGTCTGTGTGTGTGTGTGTGTGTGTGTTGAATAAAATCGTCTGCCATTCGCCAAATATTTTGAGTAGTGTCCCCTGTAGTGAAAGGGATAGATGTGGTGTATCTGTTGGTAGTCTGTACTGTATTTATAAATGGTTTTGTTGTATGATTTTGTTGTTTATTATGTCAACACGTCAGTCTGCTGGTGGTCAGAAGTCTCTTTGGGGGTATAAATAACTCTGTTGTGTTTATCTGTACAGTAAATGTTGACAGGTTATGGTTAGTCTGTTGTTGTAGGTGTTGTTATTACATGATTTTGTTGGTTTTCCTTCTCAACATGTTAGTTTGTTGGGACTCTTAGTGACTAAACTGTTAAGGTAGTTCTTGTATAATAAACAATAGAAATGTTTATATTTGTGGTTTAAAGTGAATTGTCATAATTTACTTGTTGTTCGAGGAGTTTTTATTGCAAGATTTTGATGTTTTTATATAAATGCAAATGATTGTTGTTGTTGTTGCATGATTGTTGTTGTTGTTGCATGATTGTTGTTGTTGTACGACTGTTATTGGTACACGACAGTTAATATTCATCACATAAATGCATCAGTTAAGGGGTGGGGTGGGGAGGGGTCATAATGTCAACACACTAACACCCCCAACACTTCCAAAATACAGTACAGTTGAATTTATTTGTCCTGTAAATTTAAGAAACAAAAACAGTTACATATATTCTTTTGTCTACTTTTTGTGGGGATCGGTCAGTTGTCGAATTGCTACGTTGGTGTATTTGTCCTTTATATAATGTAAATAAACTCGTTCGTTCATTCACACTAAGATATCGACATTGTTACGGTAATTCCTTCGCTGTAATTATAGTTCTGTTGTAATGCATCTGTTTGATAAATGTGCTTGTTATAGTTCTAATTAGTGGTGTTGTTGTTATTGTATTTTGTTGTTATTATTGTATTTTATTGTATTTGTTGTTGTATATTGTTATTGTTGTATTTTATTGTTATTTGTGTATTTTTTGTTGTTGTATTTTGTTGTTGTATCTTTGCTTATCTGTTCTTGTTTTCGCTAATCGGTTATTGCTTTACTAATCCATTGTAGTTTTCGTTGTTTTTCGAGTTAAAACAACAAAGAAACTATTCGCGCCAAAATGCAAAAAAAAAAAAAAAATAAATAAAAATAATCCCTGTAGTAAAATACTTCCCACTGGTGTATATATTAATAATTAATATGATTGCCCTGAAACGCCACGCAATTACCTCTGTTTTCGCTGTTAATTATGCATCATTTCGACGTAAACACAGGTATAATAACTTGATTACTCTACCTGTTAAACCAGTCGCCCGCACCAATTACTTAATGGTAGTGAGGGAACAAATTAATTATCAAACTGTCTATCTTGTAAATGCATGTACAGGCTCTCTCTCTCTCTCTCTGTTAAAGAAACCTATCAATACGTTTCCGTCTCTCCATATGTGTGTGTGTGTATGTATGTATGTATGTATGTATGTATGTATGTATGTATGTATGTATGTATGTTTATTTCCCCACTACATAAGGACCTCATATACCAGTTTACAATACACAAGTAACTTAAAGAACAAATCAACAGGAGTGGCCATCAGTGACCACCTATAAAACTGTAACTCTCGTAACTCAGAGGGTGAGGGAGTGACCAGTTAGCCTCACACAGTTTACGACGCGAGGCACCCCCTCCCCCCCCCCACCCCCTTAGTGCCAGGTCTCTATCAACATAACTTTTTTAGTATAGTTTTGTGATGCATTTTACGGATTGATCAGTAATTTATGAATGATTTCTATATGCAATTTTTTTATTGATTGATTTAATTTTTTTTTCGTAACTTAGTCTTAGTATTTGTAACTCAGATTCGGGAATCTTAAAAAAAAATCGTAAGTTTTTTTTTTTTTGTAATTGGTTAACGTATGGTAAGGCACTTTAATGGTAGTCCAAATTGGTGTCATAATTACACTGAATTACACTGAGATTCAATGTAATTAGAGGTGTTTATTTAGTATCAGACAGAGTGCAAGAATGTATGTTTAGGATTTAGGGTTATTAATACAACGGAGGACTCATAACTTTTTTACACAACAAACACTCATAACTCATAACTCTTTAACACAACACAGGACCATAACTCATAACTCTTTAACACAACGCAGGACCATAACTCATAACTCTTTAACACAACACAGGACCATAACTCAAAACTCTTTAACACAACACAAGACTATAACTCATAACTCTTTAACACAACACAGGACCATAACTCATAACTCTTAAACACAACACAGGACCATAACTCATAACTCTTTAACACAACACAGGACCATAACTCATAACTCTTTAACGCAACACAAGACCATAACTCATAACTCTTTAACACAACACAGGACCATAACTCATAACTCTTTAACACAACACAAGACCATAACTCATAACTCTTAAACACAACACAGGACCATAACTCATAACTTTAACACAACACAGGACCATAACTCATAACTCTTTAACACAACACAAGACCATAACTCATAACTCTTTAACACAACACAGGACCATAACTCATAACTCTTTAACACAACACAAGACCATAACTCATAACTCTTAAACACAACACAGGACCATAACTCATAACTCTTTAACACAACACAGGACCATAACTCATAACTCTTTAACACAACACAGGACCATAACTCATAACTCTTTAACACAACACAAGACCATAACTCATAACTCTTTAACACAACACAGGACCATAACTCATAACTCTTTAACACAACACAGGACCATAACTCATAACTCTTTAACACAACACAAGACCATAACTCATAACTCTTTAACACAACACAGGACCATAACTCATAACTCTTTAACACAACACAGGACCATAACTCATAACTCTTTAACACAACACAGGACCATAACTCATAACTCTTTAACACAACACAGGACCATAACTCATAACTCTTTAACACAACACAGGACCATAACTCAACTCTTTTAACAACACAGGACCATAACTCATAACTCTTTAACACAACACAGGACCATAACTCAACTAAAACACAACACAGGACCATATCATAACTCTAACACAACACAGGACCATAACTCATAACTCTTTAACACAACACAGGACCATAACTCATAACTCTTTAACACAACACAGGACCATAACTCATAACTCTTTAACACAACACAGGACCATAACTCATAACTCTTTAACACAACACAGGACCATAACTCATAACTCTTTAACACAACACAGGACCACTACTGTTGCCAAAAACCATCAGAACGGAGTCAGGTTAACATAGGGCAGTACATCAGCCACTCATAAGCACAATCTGTACTGAGTGTGGCGTGAAGGTCCACTCATAATTTGTTGATATGATTCTATTTAACCAACTTATAATGACAGGCAGACAGACAGACAGACAGACAGAGACTGACTACGGAGACATGTTGATTTTACAAACTTTTAATTACATAAAAATAAGTTCTGATGATTCGTGAATGCAGACACACAAACAGAAGGGATGACACACACACACACACACACACACACACACACACACACACACACACACACACACACACACACACACACGCCCCACACACACACACACACACACACACACACCGCACGCACGCACACACCCACACACCCGCACACACACACGCACGCACGCCACACACGCACGCACGCACCACACACACACACACACACGCACGCACACGCCCACGCACACGCACACACACACACGCACACAAAGAGCGATTTATATATCCAACTCAGCTGAGAGGGGAATAAAAAAGAGAACTCTGAATTCCTGGCCTCTCATGGTCCAAATACCTGGCTGGGTGAATGTTGTAAGAATGTTGGTCAAATGAAAAGCGTGAATGTATGTGTGTGTGTGTGTCCACCGGGGAGGTAATTGTGCGCGTGTCTAGGGAGTAATCACCGCCGTGTATGAATGTCAGTCGCAGTAAAACGTGAAGTAAGAACGCCTTTTATCACCGAGTATAAATGAGAAAAGTTTTAATGAGAACGTATGTGTGTGTGTGTGTGTGTAATGGTAAGCATGCTCGCCTCGCAAGCGAGCGGACCCGGGTTCGATCCCCAAGCAAGGTGAAACTATGGGCAAGTTTCTTTACGTCATTTGCCTCTGTCTACTCAGCAGTAATTGGGAACCTGGATGTTAATTGATTTGCGGTAATGGTTAGTCAGTGCAGTTGGCGAGTTGTCCGGTCTTCTCGGACTATTCCTTGACACTGGGTCATGCAACTCGTTAACTCAGGGTGTGGTTGTTGTGTTGGCGACAGCTTCTACACCTTAAACAAACTCACGCCTAGGTGGCCCTTGGACCGGCCATCCTCGTTACACGAGGGGCAGCCATTATACTGTATATGTGTGACTGTTGTGTTGTGTGTGTTGTGTGTATGAATGTATGCTGTGTGTATGTAAGTGTGTTTTGTGTGTGTGTGTGTGTGTGTGTGTGTGTGTGTGTGTGTGTTTGAGTACTTTCCAGTCACAAGCGGTACGGATGCAGCACACTTAGGATTAAGCTTCCGGGACTGCACTCGACCGCCTTCACATCTCCAACTAAAAGTCAGGTACCCATTCACTACTGGTTGGTTGGATGCGAACCAGTTACCCTTAGGACAGGAGGTGAACGCTCTATCCACTCAGCCGCCATGTTAATCCCGAGTCACCTATTACAAGAATCTATCTATCCAACTAGCCGTGCAATAGACGTTTATCTATCTAAGTAATCCTGCAATAGACGTCTATCTATCCAGAAATAGTCTCATTGCTAAATGGTCTTACAAGCTAAATTTCCACTAGCTCTATTATGTCCCAGTACTAGCTCTATTATATCCCAGTACTAGCTCTATTATATCCCAGTACTAGCTCTATTATATCCCAGTACTAGCTCTATTATATCCCAGTACTAGCTCTATTATATCCCAGTACTAGTTCTATTATATCCCAGCACTAGCACTATTATATCCCAGTACTAGCTATATTATATCCCAGTACTAGCTCTATTATATCCCAGTACTAGCTCTATTATATCCCAGTACTAGCTCTATTATATCCCAGTACTAGCTCTATTATGTCCCAGTACTAGCTCTATTATATCCCAGTACTAGCTCTATTATATCCCAGTACTAGCTCTATTATATCCCAGTACTAGCTCTATTATACCCCAGTACTAGCTCTATTATATCCCAGTACTAGCTATATTATATCCCAGTACTAGCTCTATTATATACCTGCACTAGCTCTATTATATACCTGCACTAGCTCTATTATATCCCAGTACTAGCTCTATTATATCCCAGTACTAGCTCTATTATATCCCAGCACTAGCTATATTATATCCCAGTACTAGCTCTATTATATCCCAGTACTAGCTCTATTATATCCCAGTACTAGCTCTATTATATCCCAGTACTAGCTCTATTATATCCCAGTACTAGCTCTATTATATCCCAGTACTAGCTCTATTATATCCCAGTACTAGCTCTATTATATACCTGCACTAGCTCTATTATATACCTGTACTAGCTCTATTATATACCTGTACTAGCTATATTATATCCCAGTACTAGCTCTATTATATCCCAGTACTAGCTCTATTATATACCTGCACTAGCTCTATTATACCCCAGTACTAGCTCTATTATATACCTGTACTAGCTCTATTATATACCTGTACTAGCTCTATTATATCCCAGTACTAGCTCTATTATATACCTGTACTAGCTCTAATGATCTTTCTAGCTATAACATTCCCTTATTGGTTTACAGATAGACGCTTGTTACCTTGAACTGGACTACCCAAATGTTAGCCTACAGACTCACCATCTCCTCACTAAGATGTAAGTCATTTTAATTGTGATTTGTCCGATTCTTGGGGTCACCTAATATACCTGGGGTCATTTAGACACACCTGGGGTCACATGAATACACTTGGGGTCACCTAGACATCTTGAAGAGAAATGGTTATGTTTTGGCATCAATATAGACGAAATCTAGTCCACTATTTTTAATAATTTGGTTTTATTAATAATGAGTAATTAACCTATTGACTAAGGCCCCTTCATTAGCATCCATTAGACTTGCTTAGTGAGGAAGCTACAACGCCTCATCGGTAAATTCAAAGTAAATTTTTCTATTAAAGGTCAACACGAAAAAATGGTGAATATATCGAGGTACTTTCATAAATAAATTGGTCCTGTTCAACTTTTACGATAGGTCAGGTTAGGTCCATTATAAATACCATTACCCACAGCGGCTTTTTCCGACCACGATTTAAACAGTCAATTTCTTTCACCAATTCAGTTGACTCCCACTACCTGTAGCCTTCCTTCTACCTGTTGACCTTTTACCTGTTGGCTGATTACTTGTACCTGTTGACTCACTACCACCACCTACTGACTCACCACCACCACCTACTGACTTACTCACCACTACCTACTGACTTACTCACCACCACCACCTACTGACTCACCATCACCACCTATTAACTCACAGCCACCACCTACTGACTCACCGCCACCACCTACTGACTCACCACTACCACCTACTGACTCACCATTACCATCACCATCACCACCTACTGACTCACAACCACCACTGACTCACCATCACTACCTCACACACCACCACCTACCGACTCACAACCACCACCTACTGCCTCACCACCACCTCCTACCACCTCACCACCACCACCTACTGACTCACCACCACCACCACCACCTACCGACTCACCACTACCACCTACTGACTCACCGCCACCACCTACTGACTCAACACCACCTACTGACTCACCACCATCACTATATGACCCTACAGGTGGGAGCCGTGTAGTGAAGGGTGTATTTTGAACGCCTCCGGTCCTGCGTGTAGTGACCTCATCATTACCAAGGTAAGTGTGACCCATCTACCTACCTACCTACCTACCTACCTACCTACCTATCTACCTACTTAACCTCTTACTTATATACCAATCTATCCACAGCCTCTCTCTCTGTGGCCTCCTACCTACACCTCTCACAAACCTCACTCCCTCAGTAATAACCAATACATGAACTGTTTATACCAAGTGACCATTGTATGTAAACAGTATAGAAGGAGGAGGATAAATGTGATGAATAAGAGAATAATGATAGACAGAAGGATGAAATAACAAGAATAAGAGAATAGTGACTGACAGGAGGATGAAATAACAAGAATAGTGACTGACAGGTGGATGAAATAACAAGAATAGTGACTGGCAGGAGGATGAAATAACAAGAGTAGTGACTGACAGGAGGATGAAATAACAAGAATAGTGACTGACAGGTGGATGAAATAACAGGAATAGTGACTAACAGGAGGATGAAATAACAACAATAGTGACTGACGGGAGGATGAAATAACAAGAATAGTGACTGGCAGGAGGATGAAATAACAAGAATAGTGACTGACGGAGGATGAAATAACAAGAATAGTGACTGACAGGTGGATGAAATAACAAGGAATAGTGACTAACAGGAGGATGAAATAACAACAATAGTGACTGACGGGAGGATGAAATAACAAGAATAGTGACTGGCAGGAGGATGAAATAACAAGAATAGTGACTGACGGGAGGATGAAATAACAAGAATAGTGACTGGCAGGAGGATGAAATAACAAGAATAGTGACTGACGGGAGGATGAAATAACAAGAATAGTGACTGGCAGGAGGATGAAATAACAAGAATAGTGACTGGCAGGAGGATGAAATAACAAGAATAGGGACTAACAGGAGGATGAAATAACAAGAATAGTGACTGACAGGAGGATGATACAACAAGAATAGTGACTGACAGGAGGATGAAATAACATGAATAGTGACTGGCAGGAAGATGAAATAACAAGAATAGTGACTAACAGGAGGATGATATAACAAGAATAGTGACTGACAGGAGGATGAAATAACAAGAATAGTGACTGACAGGAGGATGAAATAACAAGAATAGTGACTGACAGGTGGATGAAATAACAAGAATAGTGACTGACAGAAGAATGCAATAACATGAATAGTGACTGACAGGAGGATGAAATAACAAGAATAGTGACTGACAGGAGGATGAAATAACAAGAATAGTGACTGACAGGAGGATGAAATAACAAGAATAGTGACTGACAGGAGGATGAAATAACAAGAATAGTGACTGACAGGAGGATGAAATAACAAGAATAGTGACTAACAGGAGGATGAAATAACAAGAATAGTGACTGACAGGTGGATGAAATAACAAGAATAGTGACTGACAGGAGGATGAAATAACAAGAATAGTGACTGACAGGAGGATGAAATAACAAGAATAGTGACTGACAGGAGGATGCAATAACAAGAATAGTGACTGACAGGAGGATGAAATAACAAGACTGACAGAAGGATGAAATAATAAGTACAACAACTATATTTCAAGCTGTAAAATTCTTCTTATATGACTCACTAATAGTCATGTAGAGATGTTTGTGGTGTGTTATACGATAGCAGAATATTGGTGTTATTTTTCGTTACCTTATATAATTAGTTACGTGATCTATCTTACTGAATTGACAATAATGTAGGCAAGAAACAGTGACAGTAAAGTATGTTGTTTTAAAAAGGAACTCTTGATATATGTTAGAAAGTCCAGATAATTTAATTAAGTTTATAATCAAAGTAATCAAAACCAAATATAAAATTAGTGTAAATTAAAGCCAAGATTACTTAAAAGTCGATTATATTTACTGTAGGTCAATTTTAACTTAGTATCTTTATCTTCAGTTGATTAGCTTGGTAGTGTTACGTTCAGGTGTCTCCCATATACTTGTCGTGTGATCAGGGTAGATATAAGATTTCTTTTAGGGTCAGATCAGGGGTTTAAATGTTAGTATGACACTGAATTTTAAGGGTCATACTTTATAAACGATAGTTATGTCTTCTTTACCTCTAATTACCTTAATAAAAATAATTAAAATAACAGAATAACGTTTTTCAGATAATTGTAGAGAATTTAATTTATTTTCGTAGATTTAATAGCTATCAAAAAGTGAAGGTTACTGGTTTTATTACAATGTTAGGTGGAATAGGTGAACGAAGAAGGTGAATTATTTGTACACTGTGGGGAAATAAGTGCACACAATACGAAGCAAGTGCACAATAAAATAACCAAATGCACAATAATAGTAAAGTAGTGCACAATAGTACTAATAAGTGCACAATAAATACGTCAAGGTGCACAGATCATCACGAGAATACTACAGGTAAATCAACTAATATTCCACCCCATCCCCCTCCACCCAAACCCAACCCCACACACCACTCCAACCCACCTCACCCCACACACCACTCCAACCCACCCCTCCCTACCCCCACCCACAACCCACCCTCTGAGATGAAATTGAATTAGCGTCACGGAGAAATAGCCTTCACGGGGCAACCTCTTATATGCGGTTATTGTCATTTCAGTATGTGCTGAGTCCACCAGAGGGCCTTCAGTGTGGAGAGGTGAGTGTTGTTCAAGGCTTTAACCCACTTTGTGTATGATGACTTTACGCCCCTTTGAGTATGATGACTTTACGCCCCTTGAGTATGATGACTTGTCCCCTTTGAGGACGAGGACTTAAGCAATATAGTATGATGATTTTTTACCCCTTTGAATATGATGATTTATTAACCCTCTTGAGTACAATGACTTAATCCATTGAAAACAATTCCTCAACTCCCTGCGTACAAAGTTAATGCATTAAGGGGAACAGACGAACGTATTCAAAGGGTTAAAACATCATACCTTATGGGTAAATATACATCACACAGGGCTAATTCATTCCCGTAATTAAAGGGATGATAATAATAATAATAATAATAATAATAGAAATGCCCTTTAAATAATGTTATGAAGTTACTTGAGAACGTAAAAGCGAGATGTACAGTCACTCAAAAAAAAATTATATAAAATTGTGTTGAGGCCATATGACACAACGGACGAAGGATTTTGACAACCCTACCGAGACAACAAGAGTCACAGTGTTCATTCTGAAATTCATCGATCCCCAGGTAGTGATATTTTTTTGAATGACTGTACACTGAAAAAAAGTGTATTAATCAGTGAAAAAATATTACTAATTGTTTATTACACTCAGGACTGCAGCTGGTCCTTTCAATCGTACTAAATAAAACAGTAAAGATGCTAGTCCCTAATTATTTGTTTCTTTTATTACAGGAATGGGCTCCAAGGATGATCTCTCTAACAGATAGTGCCACAGCGCCACCATCAGCTGGAGCCAGAAACAAAAATCCGATAAACAAACCCAATATCGTTATCCCGGCAATAGCTCCCAGTGCCACACAACAAAGTCATCACTCAATTAAACCTTCGCGGGATGATATCAATCTGTCAGGCCTAAGCGAACGGCCACCTGACCCCGTATATAATGAACGTGAGGCTAAAAATGCAAAAACCAACATCAGTCAACCGCATTTAATAAAACCGACGCACAATGAAAGAGGAGAGGCGGATGAAAATGCAGTTTCTGTTTCGAGAGATTCAGACGACGACGTAGTTGGGTACGAACAGCGGGGAAATTCAGGGAAAACAACACAGGAGTTCAGTAATTCGTTCATAGATGGCAAGGAAATGGGGAAATCTCGTCTTGATAAATCTCCCTCCTTGAGAAAATTCAATACATCTCAAGAAATCGTGGGAGGAGGCGATTCACTGACACATTCCGATACTGTGATCTTCAGGATGTTCCACACCGACTCACGAACCAACAGAAGCACCAGAACCTACCTGAAACACACTCACGCCCTCACCATCCACAACAGAAGCAGAGAGTTTCCCGGTAACACTCTTCTGCACAGGAATGCCAACAACACCCTGAAGGAGAATATCGACAGGCAGGACACGGAGAGTGAGTTACGAACTGACTTACTCAGAGGAAGAGGAGTGAGGACATCAAAGCAAGAACTCGCCGCTAAAAGAAGCACGAGGGCCAACACAAGTTCGGGTACCAAAAGGAACCCGATTTACAATTCCCAAGTCGTTGCGCCGAATACGACGTCAGTAGTTAATGAAGGTTCCGTTGTACCTGACAGCCCGTTAACAAGAACTGGGAAAGCGAACGAATTTCTCGGACAGGAGAACAATGCCGCCATGCATCAAGATTCAAGAGCCACCGAACAAATGATTCTAATTCAAGAAAGCCACAACACGCCCGGAAGTCTCAAAGCAGACCATCTGCCACCCAGACGCGTGCCTGCCGGAGGTGATAAACCACCACGACCTCCTAATAATGAGGCCACCACCTCACACACACACTTTTATGGAGAGAGCAGCAGGCAGGTTCCAGCTGTGGGAATAGGTGTTTACGTCCCGCCATCGCCAGCAATTACTGACCACAAACTCGTAATTAAATACGGAATTTCTACTCCAAGACTGAACGACCACAACCCACCTGAAAACTTTTATCCCAACGGGTTCTTGGAAGCGCTTCTGATGGGAAAAACATTGAGGAATAGTGACGTAAAAATTCCACAAACAACCCTCAGAGCACCACAAGAGTCACTTCACCGTAGAACTAATACTAATAAAGCTGCTACAAAGCCCATCTCCTCCACCTCCTCCCCCATGACAACCGCAGACTCTCATACAGCTGCCAGGCACAACGGGAGACTCTCTGGAGGAACAACATTACAAAAAGTAAACATCCCAACCATGTCACGCCAACACCAGAACGCCACCACATCCCATGACTTTTGGGACATTTTAGAAGGAACAAACGGACCAGAAACAGCCAATGGCCTCGTCGACGTCACCCTCCCACAAGTTAGGTCACCGCCATCACTCGTGCACTCAAGCAAGGTCATCGTTGACAAAAATCTGGTAAGAGTGAAGGTTTATAACTATAGTGTACTCTTATGTGGACGCAGTTAACCCCTCGAGGACGATGACTTAATTCCCTCAGTGCAGCATCATCGTAATCAAGGGAATAGGTCATTATCTTCTAAGTTGTTTTTACTCAAGGGATTCATTTATTGTCCCCATCGTCTTAAGTCATAGTACTCAAGGGCTTAAGTTATATTACTCTAGGGTTTCAGTCATCATACTCACCGGTTAAAGTCATCATACTCACAGGTTAAAGTCACCATACTCACCGGTTTAAGTCATCGTACTCACCGGTTAAAGTCATCGTACTCGAGGGTAGAAGCACGAAAAATGTGTTGGACGGTAATAATATCACGTGTTCCAAGGATTACCTCAGATAACCCACATCACTATCAAAAGCCAAGCATCTTTTTATAACTCTTTTTTTAACACGGTCGTCAACGTTGCCTCACCTGGCAGACATTATTATATTATTGAGAGAAAAAGAGCCCCGCTAAAAGTTGTATTTTTTTACACTATTAACATCAGCAGGAGATAAGGACTCACTAACTACATAATATAACCCTGAAGAAAAAGTTTGAGTCATGTTCCAGTAAAAGTTTATCAGTTTAGTCAATTTCTTTCATCTCAAATTTAAAAAAAAAAAATTCTATTGCAGAGATTTATCCGAGGAAATGAAATGGTTAAGAAATTTAATATTATACACCCGCCTCATATAAAAAATTTCCGAGCAAACATTTTAATTTTGAAATCAAAGAAAGGACTAAATATTTCAAGTTATTTAAATAATATATTGTTAGTTGACCCTAAAGAGTTCACAGACTCCCTGATAGCATCTAATTAATATTAATGTGTTTTACTCAAGCTCTGGGTCGTCCATTATCCACCTCATATAATAAATCTTAGTTAATTTCACTGAATTAAAAAAAGAAAATCCATTATACAAAAAAAGTTTTACTCGATCACAAAATCTCCCCCCAAAAAGTAATAATGATATTATAAGACTCATCACTAACGTTTAAATAAAAAATACCCCGTTTAATTATCTCTGAATCTGATATTTTCTGCCATTGGAAGATATTTTTTTATTATTTTTTGTATTAATATTATGATGATTATGATTACGATTATGATTATGATTATGATTATCATTATTATTATTATTATTATTTTATTATTATTTTTTTTTTTTGGGGGGGGGGGGCAGTTTTATCAAGCACACTTCACCATTCTTAACAACGTCACCTCCAGTCACTGTACAGTTGAACCAGCTATTACGATAATTTATCACTTTCACACTTTTCCACAGGTGAAAGAGGGAGAACCACGCGGGCCAGTCAAAACCCACGAGACTCAGGTGTGGGCGTGGGGGTGGGTGATGGTGGTGGTGGTGGTGATGGTGGTGGTGGCCCTCGTGTTGACAGTGGCAGTGATCTCCCTCGTCTGGTCTGGTCTAGAGTTTATGTGACACTCAAAGCTCTCACAGCCAACAGTACCTCCTCGACCTTCAGCTGCGTCTAACAATTCTGACAGACTGAATGAATGAGTGAATGACTGAATAGATGAATGATTGACTGACTGAGTCACTAAATGTTAAAAACAGCTGACCAACCAATACAGATGCAGTTTATCACAACCATATATATATATATATATATATATATATATATATATATATATATATATATATATATATATATATATATATATATATATACAAACACCGAGAGGCTGTATTTCATTCTGTTTACTCTGTGTTAATAGGATCAAAACCCACTCCCCTCCCCCTTCCAAGGCTAGCACGACTTGTTAAGAAGATCCAACTCCCTTCCTCGATACATTCATCTATATTTTGTTTCTCTCACAGTTTTAGATTAGAACTGAATTCCCTCTTTCGAAATAATCCTCGATGCTGTTTTCTGTTTAATTAAGGTTATCGTCTTAGAGAGAGTGACAGACAGACAGAGACAGAGAGGAGTAGGGTTGAATCCAATTAACACAGAGTCAACAATATGAAATACAGGGTACTGGTGTTTATAAAATATCGAGGTAGGGAATTGAATCCTCTTGATGTAAGTTCAATATATACCTGTGCAGAATATAAACGTTCTTGACTGACAAATACATGTTTATATTTACTGTTGTGTATCTGTCAACTCTGGTGGGTCAAAATATTCCCAATACACAAAGATCAAGTGTACAGAAAATAAACAAGAGACGATATTAAAATGAAAACTGAACAGGAGAAAAAATTAAATGGACAAGGAAAATATAAAGAAGAGAAAGAAAAATGAAAAGTTATAAGGAAAAGTAAAAAAAAAAGGTAAAAAATATTATCCCAGGTGAGTATGACGTCATGGCTAAAAGTTCATAATGTTGAATGTAGATGGCGTTGGTGAAATGTTTTGGTCACTTTAATAATGTTGAATGTAGATGGCGTTGGCGACATGTTGTGTTTACATTAACCTTGGTCACGCCATTGAAGGTCACATGTTTTATCTGGCTGCGTTTTATTTTCATTTTCTCTCTATCTTTCAGTTTCTCTCCGTCGCCTTTTTATTTATTTGTCTCTCTCTCTCTCTCTCTCTCTCTCTCTCTCTCTCTCTCTCTCTCTCCCTCTCTTTCTCTCTCTCTTCCACAGAACATATACAAATTACTTTACAGATCCACTTATAAGTATAATCCTCTTTTCAAGCCCAGGGGACCACCACACCAGCCCTACAGCCTCCCCTACGTGTAAAATAATTAATAACCTAACCATAAGCCGCTTTTTTAATTAAGAGAGGTAAAATACTATATCTCCAATTAAATTAACCTTTAGTAAAACTTGAAACAGAATCCTAACCAAAAACCTAAACTAACCTAAAACAATTTACTGCCCGGAAGATTGAAAGTCACGTCTCTTTTAAAAGACTCTTTATAAGTATTCCTCATTATTTTGAACGTTATTGCCATGGCTACACACACACACAAACACATATATACACCATCACACACACATTTAATGGTTGCCCCTCGTGTAACGAGGATGGCCGGCCCAAGGGCCACCTAGGCGTGAATTTGTTTAAGGTGTAGAAGCTGTCGCCAACACAACAACCACACCCTGAGTTATCAAGTTGCATGACCCAGTGTCAAGGAACAGTCCGAGAAGACCGGACAACTCGCCAACTGCACTGGTTAACCATTACCCCGGAATACGATCCGCAAATCGATTAACATCCAGGTCCCCAATTACTGCTGGGTAGGCAGAGGCAAATGGCGTAAAGAAACTTACGCATAGACCCTGCCCGGGGGTCGAACCTGGGTCCGCTCGCTTGCGAGGCGAGAATGCTGACCATTACACCACATACACACATACATACATCCCCACCCTCCCCTCCCCTCCCCCCACACACACACCCACACACACATACCCCTCCCACATACGCAATGTATCCAATAGTGTAGGAAATAAAGACATGTGCTACGACAACAACTAGAAATATCCAAAACACACCCACCCACCCACCCCCACCCACACACACACACAGTATAAAGCGTGAATCTGACGACGTATACTGTACACTGATTTGCAAGGATGATGTTTAGATTAAAGAACAAATCATAACAAGGAGGAACCAGAGAAAGATACCAGGTGGTCAGGCTGGGGTGGTGATGGTGGTGGTGATGGTGGTGATGGTGATGGTGGTGGTGGTGGTGATTGTGTGGGTGGTAGTGGTGGTGGTGATGCTGGTGGTACTGATGAAGGTAGTGGTGTGGATGGCGGTAGTTGTGGTGATAGTGGTGGTGGTGGTGTGGATAGTGGTAGAAGTAGTGGGCCAGAAATATAAATAATCCCACTAAGCCTCCACCGGTATCGTCAGTATATCCGTCCAGTGATCACCAGCAACACGCCCAACTTGGTCTAAATCTTCCCAAACATTCCCCAAGTTAAGAATTCCCCCAAATATTCCCCAAGTTAAGAATTCCCCCAAACATATTCCCCAAGTTAAGAATTCCCCCAAACATATTTCTCAAGTTAAGAATCCCAAATATATTCCCCAAGTTAAGAATTCTCAAACATATTCCCGATAAAAATTTTCCGAAGTTAAGAATTCGTAAACACCCAAAGTTAAAATGTTCCCTTAACCAATTAACAGTAAGTTACAATGGCGACATTTACTTCAGGGTTTACGACAAATACACAAGACAGGTTTAAGACTCCTAACAATATTTTCGGCGTATATTTTGCACCAGTCTAGCGTGTATTAGAAATTATGTAGGAAAGAAGAGGTAATTTGTGTCCCTAGTATCGTTCGTAGTCCCGGCGTAGTTCGTGAGCCTTGCCTATTTCGTAGTTCACTTCCTTGAACACCCGCGGGGCAGCTAACCGGACAGAAAAGAACACAGACTAAAGAAAATCTAACGTGTATTTTGCTGTACAGATTAAGGAATACACCATTACACGTTCCTCGTCTAGAAAAATGTCTCATCTTACAACCTCCTTATCCTATAGAATTTCACTCATAGTACGCGTTACCTTTCTGTTAAATGATATCAACGCTGACCCACAATAAACACCTGATTGATAAAAGTTTAATTTTATCCGTATATCGAAATTACATTACCGGTATCAGTATTGTATATCGTCGAAACCTCTACCGGAACATCTATCTTTTTGAATAATGGCTTCTGAATATTTGCATGTTAAGGGTAAAATATTCATGAGTAGCCGAGGGGTAAGGGAAAAAACCCAAACACATTTCTCCCCCGACTGTTTTTAGGTGTTGTCTCTGAGGCCATTGAAACAGCCAAACACTAACCTGGTGTGAAATTTCCATAACTAACTTCAACTCAATTACCAAAAAAATTATTGGTCGACGTTGACTAATGGAGTGAGAATTTGATTGTTTCATAGTGTTAGATATATATTTATTTATTTTCATATATTATAATGTCTTTGGCTAGTCCTTCAGTACGAGAAATCTGCCTTGAGTACATTATCTTCGAATACAATTAATAGTACATCGTGTTAAAGAATGGTTACTAAGTTATTGTACTCGAGGGAATAATTCATTGTACTCAAAGAAATTAATTACTGTACTCGAGGCAGTATGTCATTATACTCCAGGGAATAAGCTATTGCACTTGTCACTGTACTCAATGGAATAAGTCACAGCACTCAAGGGAATATGTCATCACACTCTCAAGGAAATAAATAAATGTACTCATAGGTATAGGATATTTTGCAGCTGTACTCAAACTGTTGTTATCGTACTCAATAGGTCAGTCAGTCAAGATTGGTATTCATAGAGCGAGCGAGCACGCACACACACACACACACACACACACACACGTTACAACAGACACAGGACCATAACTCGACCCCGCAGAGGCACTATGTTTTAACCGTTTATTAACAAGTCTCGCGAAAGTATTGACAGTCGCCATGCCCGACGGTGAGTCCAACCATCGGGCACCCGACGCTCATGTAAAGCGAGGTCATTCGAGAACATGCTTCGGGCAATACGATGAATCGGGATAGCGATGTACCACGCAGGGCTACCAACATTTCCAAATGGGCTGAATGGCCCACTGTTACCACAACCCAGGCGTCGAGTACCCCAGTAATATTTTCCTCAAACACACACACTAAAAAATATAGCAAACACACAAAAAAAAAATCATATCATAGGACCAAACGAACACAAATGTGTCAAGGGGACATGATATCTATGGGGTATAGAAATGATTATTCTCTGGTGCTTGTTAGAATTTTTTAAAGCGGGAAATATGACTAGCCAGGAACGGAGGATACCGCTGTCCTTCAAACAGCGCAGTACTCTTGTTGCACAAGAAAAGTCACGTATTCATCCATCCTGAAATTTGGCATTACCTTTTAGTAAGTGTCTACTTATCCGAGAATTCCTAACCTAACCTGATCACACATTTATTATGTAGCCTAGTCAGCATTACACAAAATTCTTACAGTCTGTAAATGATTTAATGTTTCAGGATGTTAATATTATTACATTCTGTTTAACTTTATTTATGTTACCCATCCTTAACTATTGTGCCCCAGTTTGGTTCTCAGGTGCAATGCCTCTTAAAAATAATGGATAGGGTATTAAATAAAGCCAAATTCCTTTGTGATGAGGCTGACTATAGGCTATTCATAAACATAGAAATTTCGTTGGTAATTTGTGCCTGCTATATGAAGTTTACATTTCTTATTCTAGGAACATCAATTATCGTGTTAAAAAACATACAGGTGCGTTGATATATTCTCTATAAGTAGATGTTTTTGTTTCTTCTCTAAAACACTGCCTAGACCTCGAGTATTTAGCGGCGTGCTGTTGGTTACGTGGGGCTGCACGCTCATGATCAGCCGGAATTATTTAACACTTGTAAATAACTGACAATATTTATTTGTATAGGGAAACAAAACTTTCAGTCACCAACAAACTCATTTTCTATCTGTTTTGAATATAATCAATCTCAATATATCAAAATTTGAAGGATGAAAAAGGTTCATATATTCATCGGGACTGCCACAGGGCGGGTACCCGTTCCCGATGAAATGTTCCAACGACCCCGATAGCAAACCCACCGGTGTACCCGATCGGTTGGGTGTGGTAATGATTGTGAATTTGGCCCAATAGACGAATCGGTATAGCCAAACATACAATTACTAGACAGACAGACAGATGGATAAAGACAGTCAAAAAGACGAACAGATATACATACATACAGATAGAGAACGACAAACAGATAAAAACGATAAAAATACCCTGACCAATAAACTGACACAGACAAATAGACAGACATAAAAATTACAGGCAAACAACAGACTGATAGACGTAAATATTGACAGACAGACAGACAGACAGACAGACAATTCACCACAGCTGGGAAACACAACAAAACTATGGATCATCCGCTTGCCCTCACCCTCCCATAAAAACAACACAATGTATACAGTGGAACAATATAAACAACAAACAACATAAACAATGGAAACAATATAAGCAATGGATACAAACAACCGGTAAACAAAGAAAACAACATAAATATAAAGCAAACAACAGCAATATATTTCAAACATTGAATTAATCCAACGACCGTAAAAAATTTTCCTGGGATAGAAAATATCAGAGAGAGTAAGATCTTTCATCACGATTTTAATAACAACATTAGGGACTCATAATGTCTTGTTTATTCAGTATACAGTATATAAAATGATTCACCTTTTGTTTATGTCTAGAGAAGCAACGATGAATACCACAGGTGAAATTTACCACTGAATCACACATAACAAACATCAATACAGACATGCATGTATATACACTATACATATAATATTCATACATAAAAACATTGGCTGTGTGTGTGTGTGTGTGTGTGTGTGTGTGTGTACGTGTTATATTCAAACAAATTTCCACCAGGACTTTTTTTTTTAATTTTCCTGTTGCCGTGGATTTTATATCGCTAGACTAGTGAAGCTCTCTCTCTCTCTCTTTTCCAGCATCCTCTCTCTGGCCTCTCTCTTTCTCACCATCACCATCTGGCCAAACACGATACCCAAACGAGCTCTTAAGTGTTTACTATCACAAGACAATGTACATAATCTGTATTAATGAACGTTCACATTTTACTGACGAGCATTCATTCTACCGATACGTGTTACACAATGATGGTCGCGTTCACAATACATCGAAGCGTTTTACAATTCAACTACAGTAAGAGACAACGATACCAAGGAAAAGATTGATTTGAAATGTTAAAAGTCACAAATAAGATAAAAGCCAATTTAGAACATAACATAGAAGTCTACGGTGTTATCCTGCCATGTTTAACTTACTGGTCTTATAACACGTAAGAGGGACGCGTATTATCAAAAAAAAATCGTGGTTATGTTAAAAAAGTTAGAAACGTAATCGGTAAAAATACCAAAAATATTAATAATTTAGTGTTTAATATGTCATAAACCAGAGTGTTTCTATTCTACGTTCATACTAAGCTATTAAAGAAGTTATTACAGTTTATAAGTACAAATGAACTTTATAATACGCCATATATTATACCAGCATATATTAAACTTAAAATACTAAGGATATTAATAACGTCCATAATTTGTCAAAGAATGTCAGAAAGTTCGGACAAGATTTGAAAATAATTACACAAGATTATTAAAGAGAAATGATTGATTAAACCTATGGTGATATTTTAATGGTGTTTACGTCCCTTTCTCCTCTCCCCTCTACCCTCTTTCTTTCTTCCCTCTATCCCTCTCACCGTTCTTCCTTCCTCTTCTTCCCTTTCTTTCTCTTGTCCTTTCTGTTCTTCCTTCTTTCCCTATTTTATCTATAATATCTGTCTCCTCCTTTCCTGCCTTCCTAACTCACCCCCCCAATTACTTCTCTGCTTAAGTTCTTCCCTCTTGCCCTCCTCCCTCTTCCACTCTCCTCCCCACCTCCCTATACCTCTCACCTACCCATCTTCCTCTTTCTCTCTCCTCTCAGCCTTCCTCTTCTTCACTCCACCCAACCTCCCTCTTCCACCTACCACCCTCTTCCTATCTTTTCTCTACCCCCATCTCCCTCCTCCCCACCACCTCTCTTCCATACCTCCCTCTTCCTCTCTCCTCACCTCCTCTTCTCCCCGCCTCCCCCATCCTCTCTCCCTACCACAGGGACACAAGGCTTCAGCTCCCCTTCATAAATTACCACTAATGATCGTGTCTCAAGAGTTCCCACCTGTGTTACCGTAATGACCACCACATTACGTGAATAATGATAAGACTGATAATAATAATAATAATAATAATAATAATAATAATAATAATAATAACATAAATGATAATAATAATAATAATAATAATAATAATATTCTCTTATTACTACATTAGAATGATAATATAACCTAGTCCAAAAAATTAATAACACTAATAAAAATAATAATAAATACAGCGAAAACACCCAAGCCTAATGTAAGCAATTTATTTTTTGTATATTACAGGTTCTCATATATCCAAGGTTAGGTTAGGTTAGGTTAGGATAGGATAGGATAGGATAGGTTAGGTTAGGTTAGGTTGATAATGTGTACCTTCTTGATTATAGTGGTAATTAATTAGTATCTCTCTTTGTCACAGATTTTAAGATATTATTAACTTTTCCACAGAACACCTTCAAAATATTATCTCTTCTGGGGTTAAATAATGTGACCTTACATCTCGTGTTCACCTCACCTCTCACCTTCCTCTTCATCTTTTTAACCTCATCTCTCACTCTCCCCTCCATCTTGCTTACCTCACTTCTCACCCTACCCTCCATCATGTTCACCTCACCTGTCACTCCCCTTCATTTTGTTTACCTCACCTCTCACGTTTCCCTCCATCATGTTTACCACACCTGTCACTCCCCTCCACCTTGTCCCCTCACCTCTCATCCTCCCCTCATCCTCATTCTCCTCACACTACCTTCCCAGTAATCATAACACCTAACTACGTTCATTAGGGCGTCGTTTACTGCACTCCTCTGCCGTGGTTATCGAGTCCATATTCTTATACATTACTATCTTTAATTTCTTCCTTAAAAGGTATTGACATATCCTACGCCTTACCTTTTTCGTTATGGTAATTAAACTTTATGTCATCTTGCAGGTGAGAATGATTAGTTTAACTCAGGGCACTAATTGGTAGCGGGGAGGGGGTCAAAGGTAAAAATAACAGTAAAATTACAAAAAAATGGGGAGGGAGAGAGAGAGAGAGAGAGAGAGAGAGAGAGAGAGAGAGAGAGAGAGAGAGAGAGAGAAGCCCCACCAAACCCCGAGTCATAGTAAGATCGAACCTTGTCAGTTGTACAGTAGGTTGGTGAGTCCAGCGTGATGTCGACGTAACCACAGAATCTTATTATAAACCTTCATCATTTATTTATTATTCCATTATACACTTCTCTTGTATCTTTCAACGCTACGACATTATACCACACTTTTTTTTAAACAAGAAATTGAAAAAAAGATTCTTCACCGAATATTGTTTTTTTGGTTATAATTACATACACTGTTTACCGTCTAGAGTAATTAGTGTCTCCAAATGGCTAACCTATATGACCTATAACAAACCTACCCACCAATCACGTCCGTTCATTCATATATAGTGATACT
The DNA here is from genome assembly GCF_018991925.1 of Homarus americanus. NCBI lineage: Eukaryota > Metazoa > Arthropoda > Malacostraca > Decapoda > Nephropidae > Homarus > Homarus americanus. The sequence goes on along the minus strand of NW_024718273.1, from coordinate 14,134,451 downwards.
ACCACTGTGACGGTGCCGTTTGGAGACGCGAGTCACCACAGGGTGAGTAGGGACACATTTTCGAAGCTGTGCCATCATTAACGCTATCAGCCTGTCATCATTATCATACTATCATCGTCATCCAGTAGTCATCATAATCATCCTATCATCATCGTCATCTTATCATCATCATCATCATCATCATTAACCCGTCCTCACTTCATCGTCATCCTGTCCTCATTATCATTGTCTTGTCATCATCATCATCATCATCATCATCATCATCATCATCATCATCCAATCATCACTGCCATCCATCACCAGCGATGAGGAGAGTAGTTAAAGGCAATTACAGAAAGTGAATAGAATGACTTCAGACGGCAATGGAATGACTTCATAGCAAAATAGAATGACTTCAGAATTCGATAAAATTACTTCAAACCCAATAAAACTATATACTGATTACAACACCAATAGAATGACTTCAGACCTCAATATAACGACTTCAGACCATATAACGACTTCAGACCCTAATAAAATGACATTAGACCCCAATAGAATGACTTCAGAATCCACCATGACCAACAACCAGAAATAATGAGAAATAATTTTAGTCGAAATTTTTAATAAGATCTCATAAATGTAAATCATAATTATTACTGAAGATTAATTACACTGGAATATACCGTCATGACGCACATACTAAATAATACAGTACAATGATGAGGAAACGGAGTGTAATGATGGTTCGGAAATACAAAATAATAAACTGTAATCTGTGTTTTTATGTAATACTTTGTGTTTGGTTAGGTTAGGTTAGGTTGTCGGCCAATTTTTCTTTTGTATCATCAATAAGGACCTCTTCCCCCTTCCCATACACACACACCTCTAAAAAATCACGTATATTATGGTCTAATTATTATCTAAATTAATGGGAAGTTTAATGAAAGTGTATTCAATAGTCTCTGATTAATGAAGGTTATGGGAAAAAATCGAGAGAAAAAAAAATAGCCGCTTGTCATTCATTTTTTTATAATATTCAAACGTCATTTAAAATTCATTATCATCTCATTATCCTCAAACTTTATGGTGAGTTTGAAGTAAAAAAAAAAATTATCTTTCTCGGGCTTCTGTTTAATGAGCGGAAACAGAAAATTTCGGGTACAAAAAAAGCCAGGAGAGTAATTTCATAGTCTCCCCCTCCTCCATTTTCTATCATGGGGGAGACTAAAAAAAAAAAAAAACGTTGGATCACATGAATATTAAGGCACCCTAGATTTTATCACCCGAAGTTTGATCATTCTAACGTTACCTGGGAGGGGGAGGGGAGGGGAATTATATCAGGTTCGTTTAAGATAAGGTTAAGGTTAAGGTTGGGTTACGGGTTAGGTTAGGTTAGGTCAGACTTGATAAGGTTACCGTAGGTTATATTAAGTTTGTTATAGCGCCATATAACAAACTACAGCATCACACTGAATACGTAACAAACACACGTATAGTTTATTTTGCTCTTATTATACAAACTGCATTCCTCATATTACTTATTAAATCCATGCTTAACAACCCTCATCTCAGAGAAGGGCCAAAGGTCACACACTATATTGCTGACCTCCACACACACACACACACACACACACACACACACACACACACACACACACACACACCTCTCACACAGCGTTCACAGTCTGGCCGCCTACCGAGAGACAGATATAGGCTGTATCCCAGAGGACACACCCATAAAGCTCTCTTATGGCACCGTCCAACTACGACCTACCGTAAATATATCTTAAGTGTATATATAAAGTGTTAAACCAGATAAACAACAAACACGCCCTGCTACCTAAAGTGTCTTCAAATAAATAAGTGACTGACTTCAAGTAGCAATAACTACTAAAAACTACGATCTGACTACAACAGGTTAGGTTAAGTTAGGTTTGGTTAGGTTACGTTAAATTAGCTGGGATGCCGAATCATTGCTTCATCCAAAAAGACAATTCTGATGAGACTAATAATGAGGAGTCTGTATCTAAAGAGGCAATAACGACCCCCCATGACTACAACTCGTTATCAGGTATTGTAATTAAGGCGACAACACCTGTAAAATGGTGTAAGAGGATCAAGAGGAAGATTGGTGGTGCCGGACTGCCGTGTTCTCGTGGGGAGTGTGTGGGTGACGGTGTGTGGGAGAGACTGTGTGGGAGACTGTGTGAGGGATGGTATATGTGGGAGGTGATAGTGTGTGGGAGACGGTGTGTGTGTGTGTGTGTGTGTGTGTGTGTTAGGGGGAGAGACGCTGTGTGGGAGATGTGGAGAAATAAATATATTCTCTAATGCTGTCTATAAATAAGTTGTACGAGAGAGAGAGAGAGAGAGAGAGATGTACAAGGCACCACCACCACCACCAAAGCCATCATATAAACCTTTCTGCCGATGAGTGAGAATTTAGTTATGTGTTGTTGAATTGGTTCGATTTAGTGTTGAAAGGTTACATTAGGTGGATTCACTGGGTTATACCGGGTCGTGAGAGAGGAATAATTCGTCCCCATTAATGGCTTGAATAAATGACTAAGTGGTTTATAGAGAGGCTGATGTGGTTAAAAATATGTCTCCTCCTCCCTGTGTGTGTGTGTGTGTGTGTGTGTGTGTGTGTGTGTGTGTGTGTGTGTGTGTGGGGCCAGAAACACGAGTCAGTACACACTCACCTTCCCCCCCTTGCATTGGTTCCACCTGACTGCTGTAAATGATGTGTACTAAACAAGGTCCCTATAACTTAGTACCACCACCCATCATCAACAACTCCCTTCCTCTAGAATGTATTGACGCTAAGCCCTCCCATTCATTCACGTTCACTGGTGCCTCATTCCTTCTCATCCTTCTCACTACCAATGGATCCTTCTACCTCCTCCTTGGTCTCTCCTTCTTCCTCCTATACGACCCAGGTCTAATTTTCTAATGCCTACAGACCTTCTTTCACTTCCATAACCATTGATGCATTTCTCTCTATATCTTATTTACTCAAACTATTGATATTAAGTACATTATTTATCGCTTTATATTTGCTCTTGCTATCAGAGTTCTATGTTTCACACCCACAGTATCAGGTCAATATTTCCCCTGTACAATACACCCACATCTTTGTTGCCTCCCCTGACGCGGTTCTTTTTCTCAATACAATTCTCAATCAACCAATTACATTCTTTCCTTCTGTTACTCTGTGGTTTAATTCATCACTCACTTGTACCATTTACTCACAAATTCTCTCCTAGGTATCTGATACACATCCACTTTCTTCATTCTATCTAAAAGTCAAGCTAATATATATTCCTCCGTTTACTTTCTCTACTTAATCCTACTTTCTTCACAATTCACTATTAACTTTCTCCTGGTAGGCACTCTCTTCCAAACTCATTTACTGAAATATATGGATTTGTCCCCCATCGCTCATTAGAACAACACCATTTACATACATCAACTCACACACCCAATAAATCCCGTATAACTATTTAACAACCCAGTATATATCTCTTTTACGACCTCTATCAATAAATGCAATAAACTACTATGATGCCATTTACACTTCACACACCTCCTACTACACTTCACACACCTCCTACTACTACATTTCACACAGCTATTCCTACTACACTTCACACACCTACTACTAATACGAACAGACAGATAGACCATTCCAATAAAACATCATCACATAAGCCCCTTGATAACCCACTGGGAAATGAGTTGTCAGTTGAAAAAGTTTTCCAATATTTCCCATCAAGGAAAAATGGCCAAATTACACGTGCGAGTCAATACGGAATATTACGGGTCACTTTTAATCATTGGTGACCTTAATCTCGGCTCCCGGTGAACTCCCCTCCAGTAACGACGAGTTGAGGTGGAAATTCTCCCATCTAACTGGAAAATTGAGATTGAAAGTGTTCGGCTGTTATGGTGAGGAGGAAGAACGGAGGTAAGGTCTCTAAATGTAACTGTAAATGAAGTTATTCTTAATAAAAGGAAATTTATACTAGAGTGAAACTAACCCGAGGACACACACGCACACACGCCAGTAATGTAGGTCTCGATATCATTTTTTCCAGGTCTCGGGTATAATTGGTATCGGATTATTGCTCGAGACTTTTCAAGACCACAAATTTGTTTAACATATTTTTCAGGTTTGTTTGTAGAGCGTGTTTAAACGGTTAAGACTGTATTCAGGTGGGGGAGTTACTTCACCTCTGGTCACTACCTAGACCATTAACCCCCTACTTGAGTCCAGGGAATATTCGCCATAAGTATAGGGATTTTCCTGGTTCGTGGGTAATTTTCTTAGGCAAGGTGGCCCATTTAAGAGAGGCGACAGCAGAACAAAGCCAAGTTTCCACCACTGTTCACTCTGACATTGACCACTGTAACTGTGCCTGTCTCTAGTGGCTCATGTGGGCGTGTTACCCGTGGAGGATAATAATGTAATACGTATGTTGATGTTTCTTAAGTGTAAAAAACACTTATGTATGAAAAAAAAAATAAAGTACCTGGATATGAACGACGAGCCTAATATATGAGTTATGACCCCACAAGAAATAATTACATACAGTCTGTGTATTTAATTACTAATGTTTATATCAGAAGATTTAAAAACAATATGCAAATTAATTGGTAGTTGGTACACACATCCATAGAGGTCGTTAAAACTGTCCATGATTTAAAGTAATACTGATCCACCCTCGCTATTGTATTTACACCTCTCAAGAATAGTATACCTGTATGAACGGGAACTCTCATATTTTATTAAACAAATCACCCTAAACACACGCACACACACACACCAATGCTCTCTCTCCACCCTGGAAATGCCATCCCTCAGTGACCTCCACCACCAAGCACTGGAAAGGTTTGGCCGTGGACTACTGCACCACCCTCGCCACCTCCTGCCCCCCACCCAACTCGCGCAGTCCGCCACTACAACAAAATTCAGCCCATAAGAGCCCGCACCGATAGATATAAGAACAGCACCATCCCATCTATTGTTAAAATAATAAACAACTCCTGATTTATGTACTGTACAGCCCTGTAAATGTATTCAATGCATATTATATCATTATGTCTAAATCAAATGTAAGTCTGTATATTTTCAGCCACCGGCTGCAACTCTATTAATAAACCGTTTATTATTATTATTATTATTATTATTATTATTATTATTATTATTATCACACACACACACACACACACACACACACACACACACACACACAAAGTGACAAAACTAATTTCAACAGGAAACTCACATTGTAGGACACGAGTTTTGGAAGAATATTGTACAACTTTTTTTATTAACAAGTCATATAATTCCGTTGGTTGTCTGATGAAACAACACAATGACTTTATTGCAATAACAATTTAGGAGAAAATATTGCGTGGTAATTTTCTTTCATGCTTAAACCGACAATGACGAGGCCAATTACGTGATTTCCAATTCGTTAGTCGTCAAACAGTGTAACAACTATCAAACATAAATTGCTTCTCACTGGCGAGGAATTAAAATTTGGGGAGAGTAAACAAGTCGAACAAATCCTGTTATGTATGCCAATGGTTGAGTCATTTCTGTCTGTCTGTCTGTCTGTCTATTTAGGAATAATTTATATCTACCTGTCTGTCTACCTGTCTGTCTCATCGTTACTCAGCCCCCCACCAAAAAAGAAAAATAATAAATAAATAGAAAGTGAGGTGTAAGGAAAGTGATAAAAGACAAATGTAGAGAGTGAGGAGACGTAACACAACAAGCGCGCGCACACACACACACACACTTCATCCTTGACCACCGAAGGGTCAAGACGCACCTGGCGCTGCTCTGGCAGCAGCCAGGTCAACTGTTATGTTGGCCCATACCAACTCCCTCCCCTGAACCCCTCCTACTCACCGGAATATCAACAAGTTCTCGCCAGAAGTTACTATTTCATTTAGGAAAGGAATGAAACCAGTGTTGAATAGTGGTGAACAATGCTTAAGTCAGTGAAAAACAACTCAACAGTAACAGCTGAGTAGCATCCAAGCTAACCTTCACACAGTGAGGTCCCAGGTACCCAGTGATAACTGCACGTGAGACTCAACAACACCAGCTATGTGTTAATCCGTCCACGATAGGGAGGCCTGGGACCACACCTCACTCACTTGAGTGAGTGAGGTCCTGTGACACCAGACCACGTGGTGTCCCCATGATGCTACGACACCACGTAGCGAATGAGTTGCTACAGCATCATGTGAGGTTCCTCATAACACCATCTGTGAGGGAATTACTCCACCACATGAGGCCAAACATAACACCATCTGTGAGGGAATTACTTAACCATGCGAGGCCCCTCATAACACTATCTGTGAGGGAATTACTACACCACATCAAGCCCTTCATAACGCCATCTGTGAGGCAGTGGTGGGTAAAGCTAAACGAAAAGTTAGCTTCGCTAATCTGCTAACTAAAAAGTTAACTTCGCTAACGTTAAACCGCTAAACAGCTAAAAAAATTAGCGGATGCTAACGCGAACTGCTAACTTATATTATATGAATTTAGCTTCGGTTTGTTTTTTGGGGGGCTCTAAAAACCCTTAAAAACAGACCTAGAGAGCTGAAATTTTCATATGTTGTCTTGTAGCTTAGACATAGAGCTTTCCAAAAAGGTATAGCATGCCAAGATCAGATGATGATCAAGGTGTACACAAATAATTAAATGAACAAATGAAATTAAACATTAGTTTACATTCAAGTTTCAACATACACTTTATAATCTTTATTTACTGTACGAAAAGACAAAGTATTAAACGAATCCAAAAACTATAGTACTGTATAGGCTAGACTGCTTAGACTGTCTGTAATTTGACAACGTCGTAAGTGAACTGAACTTAGAACTGTGGAATTACACAATGCAGCTCAGCTGCTGCAGCACGGCGTAGACAAATCATGTCTTGTGACGTTTGCACGTACTAACACGCAGTCAGCCAAGCGTGCCTGGCTGGCTGTTGGAGACACGCGTCGCGGCGGCACACCTTACAACAGACAGGAACAAACATGTATAAATTTTGTTAGCGGACTTAAAGTTAGCGGAACTAAATTTAGCGGAAACTAATTGGTCAGCTAATGGTTTCCAAAGTTAGCAAAAACGCTAATCCGCTAACGAGAAAGTTAGCTTCGCTAATTAGCGGAACCGTGCCCACCACTGCTGTGAGGGAATTACTTCACCACATCAGGCCTCTCATAAAACCACCTGTGAGGGAACTACTACACCACGTGATGCCCCTCATAACACCACCTGTGAGGTAGTTACTACACTACATGTTTGCTGTTTAACACCTCAGCGCACAAGATCTACGTGACCTCCGCTGTAAACATTAATCTGTATGTTCACTGTATGTTCCTTTACCTTTCTCTAATGTAGGCTTTTGTTCAACCACCAATGTATGTAATAAGTCATTTATGTCCAATGCACATTTTCAGCCTTCGGGCTGCAGAACTTTTTCAATAAACCGTTAATTATTATTATTATTACACACACACACACACACTTATCCATATCTTCAACTAAAGTAAGTTTATAACATGAATTTGCCATTTTTTATCTCAGTGGCTAAATCAAGGAGGAAATAATATATAAGATAAATAAATAAATAAATATAGATAGAAAATAATAATGGTGTTAAGTAGAGATAGAAGACCAGACTGAGAGGTGGAAGAAGAAGCTGCCGGACAACAAAGCATCCTATTCCTTGTCTTACCACGGCGTTATTCACCACACCCCAAGAGAGGGCAGACATAGTACAAGGTTTGTCCCAAAGGAAATGATAAGAGTCTATGGAGAAAAAACAAAACAAGAATTCGTGTTTCATTACCTAGTAGGCCTGAGAGAGAGAGAGAGAGAGAGTGTGTTATAGGTCAGAGCCACCTGGAGGATAACACATGCATTACACCAACCTTATTTTGTTTATGTTTACGAATTTGTTAGCAAATATATGTAAAAAAAAAAAGAAAAAAACTGATTGGGCTAAGACCTGGTGACGGTGCTGTGTAAACTGTGTAACGCTTGCTGGGGTTTTATTTGTAACCAGCTGCCACTACCGCCACCACAAAACCAAACCACCACCGTCGCCACTACCATTACCACACAACCACAGTCACCACCACCACCAACCGTCACCATCACCACCACTATCACAACCAACCCAACTGACTGTCTCAACTAGTATCTGGGTTAATGGTCTATAATTGTCACCGGAACAAAACCTTAATTTATATAATAATCGATAATTTAGCAGCTCTACCTTAAGTAACATCTAAACACACCTGTATTAACTTTACTACTTAGTGCATCTGTAGTCTGTTGGGTTTGTTTACAATAAGACACTGACCCCTTCATCCTCAGCCTCATTAAATCCTCTTATGGTCTTCTACCTAAACATTTCGCAAGAGCACAACTCGTATTTAGTGAAGCAGAAACATAACATGCGTCTATGGTTAGGACAGGTGGATGGTGATTAAAGCAGGTAACAGAACTAGAATCAAGAGAGGTTCTAGCGAGACACAGAGACTCACGGCGAGTTGAGGGAAGGAAGTCACAAGAAACTTCCGAGGAGGTTGAGACGACGAAGTGGAGGCAATACAGTGTAACACAACCCCCGGCACCTGAGAGTGTTTACGCTACTGACGGCCCCAAGGTTCACTCGGGGTCCAAGTGCAAGAGATGAGAAGGTAAATAAAGCGTTCAATGGGGTCAGACGGGGGTAAAGTGTGATAACAAAGAGGTCCAATACTAGGTCAAGAGACACTACAGGTGATATCAAAGGACATAAACTGGTTAAGGTACGGTCTAAGACCTCAGTTCAGGCTCAAAGGATGTCGACAAAGACATGAAATTGCATTAATCTGTTTCACTACACGCTGGGTAACTGTCAGGCCTCGTTACTGCCTCTTGTCATGTTCACAACACTCGGTGAGTCTGTGAGAGTGGTGGAGTCTTGGAGATAAACGTGTGTAAAAAAAAAAAAAATATTACTGTAAAAATATTCCTTCACACACACATAATATACTGTATATCCATAACAAGGCTTAACCCCAATAGAATAAGCTATACTAACAACAAAGTACACATTCTAGCACCACCAACGACAGTAATACACAACCTGACCTGAACAACTAACAACTCTTCAGCAACAACATCTACCCTTGTGTACTGTAATTATCAATGCGGACATTCTCTTTGTTATTTAGTTATGAAACATCAGTTGGGGAGATTAAAAAGATCAAATGTTAAAACCTCAATACTCATCACACACACACCACTAAAGAGACGTGCTAGTTTTTACCTGCTATTGATTGTATTTCATGTGAGGGAAACAATTGTAGTGTAAATGTAATATATCATAAGTAAAAAGGCCAGAGTGGAAGCAAGAACCTATGACGATACAGCTGAATCTACTTTACTTATACAACGAATATGAATGAAGTGAATAATACATGTGGGTGTCAGGTATCATTCATAAAGCTTTCTACACTAATGTACACAACAACAACAACAATAAAGTGAATCAGGAGAACATCATCTGGCTCACCAACGAACACACACAAGGACACAGAAATAAATAAAAAGACTCACCGGAAAATAACTCGGAAATAAATAACCCTATAGCACAAGAATCAACTCAATATTGTGTTGTAAAAAATTTAATTCATCTATATACACACACACTCATTTCTCGTGGTATTTGAATATAATTTTCATTTACATTCCGGAAACGAAACTCAAGCGACGGACGATAGCTGAGGGAATCATTTATATAATCCCCAGCACTTTGTTGAATAGGAAAAACTAAAAAACTAAAAAAAAAAAAAACACGAAAAAAACCCCCCGAAACAAAACAAAAACGAAATGCCCATAAAAAGTGGATGTGGTCTTTAAGCCATTCTTATTAGGGATCTTCACTCTCTTATTTATACGTAATTTTGAAAAGAAGTACCGGGGAATAATTTGGTTCGAAAAATATATTGAATAAATGGGGAGGAAAGGAGGAGGTTAACGGCGATGAGAGAGAGAGAGAGAGAGAGAGAGAGAGAGAGCAATTAAGACGAGGAAGCGTTTCACAGGAGAACTATAGCTGGTTGTAAGTTAAGGTGAGCTGGACATCTACAGCGAATGGAGGAGAAGAGGCTGGCAAGAAGAGCGCGGAAGACGGAGAAGGAGAAGGAGGAGAGGTAAACCAATAACAAGAGAATGGATGGCAGCGGCAGAGAAACGATCAGATGGAGGAGGAATGTGGAGCTGACAGTTGTGTGAGAAAGAGACCCTACCATGAGAAGGTCACGAGGAGAAGAGAGAGGAACACACACACACACACACACACACACACACACACACACACACACACACACACTAATTAAGTAACAAGGTTTATAAGTTATCACGTGATTTTTTAATAAGTATACGACACGAGTTACACATCATTCAAACGATTAATATTTCATAAATGACACAAAAATAACTGAAGTGCGTTAATATTCTTAATATTTTCGTTCATCACCTACCTTGTAATCACCTGGACTCCTCTGGGCGGAGCATGACGGGGATGGGGCGGGGCACGACGGGGACGGGGTGGGGCGGGACAGGGAAGGGTTGAGGAGGACAGGTTAGAGGAAGGGGGATTCCAAAGCACAAGGAGACAATGGTGATAACAAGAGGTCATAAGACATGTCAACAAGAGAAATAAAAGACACGAAGAAGAAGAATAGTGACAGGAAGCTTTAAGACCATACCTGTGTGTGGTGAAGGTGTGTGTGGAGGCGGAGGCCAGCACCAGCGCCAGGGTCACCAGGCGAGGCACCATCATGGTCGACACACACACAGGGAGGAGCGGGTGTTGTCACGTGCCAAGGCTAACAGGTGAAACTCCCTGGAGATGTGGCACTTGGGATCTTTGCTCTTGTGAGGTGCCAAGAGGAGTCTGTTTTAAGTGACACCCTAAATCCGGCTTCTTGTTAGGTGCCAAGAAGGGACCTGTTCACGGGGCACTCCCGGTTATGTGGCACCTGCCACTTTACCTCAGGTGTGGTGATAGAGAGAGACTGGGTGATTTAGGTTACACTATCTTGTAGTGTGTGTCTGCGTGACACTTGGCACAATAGGGGGGTTAAGATAGGCACGCTGGAGACATCACACGACGAACTCAAGTTTTCTTCAAGATATTCAGCGTCACATAAGACTATCTAGGAATTTTAAGAAAAAGTATTAAAGTCTCACTGGCATTTGCAAAATGTTCCCTGTCCTTTATCAGATTGAACTTTACTTAGACTCACACAACCAAGATACACCCTCGTGCTTTCTGATGCCTGAAAGTTGTTGTTTTGTGCTGTACAGGTCACTAACTACGCTCTCTTCTCACCGCTAGTCTGTTTACACATTGTCACTATCACTGCACAGCCCATCAGAATCTAAGCTCAAATCAAGAATATTTCGGAGAATGTAAATCAAGTATTTCATTCTACTGAAAAATCATCAAACATTTTTCTTTCCAAATCTATTTTAGGTCCCCATCAAATTAAAGAAAACACATTTTTTTTTATACAGGTTAACGAGACGCACAACTAACAGACAAAAACATTACAATCAATCCAATCCCATCCCGTTAATTCTTCCCAATCCCCCTTAGAGTGATTCCCTCTCACCATCCCAACTTGTGAAAAGAAGTATAATCAATCTTGCTGTCGCATCTACGGCCTACTTAGATGAGGCCTTCTCGTCCCTCCATCTATCTCCCCCTCCCTCACCTCCCCCCCTCCCTCACCTCCCCCTCAACTAGTCAGTGATACCATTCATGTTCGAATTATTATAAACAAATCAAATGGTCAAGAGAAGTCTGAGTCTGTCTTCACACTTAATATTTAGGTTAATGGCTGAAGAAAGCCTTGAGGGGGGGGGGGGTCGAGGACGTTAACTAAGCCAGTGTCCAGACGTTAACTAAACCAGTGTCCAGACGTTAACTAAAGCAGTGTCCAGACGTCAACTGAACCCCCGTGTCCAGATGTCAACTGAACCCCTGTGGCCAGACGTCAATTGAACCCCGTGTCCAGACGTCAACTGAAACCCCGTGTCCAGATGTCAACTGAGCGTCAACTGAACCCCGTGCCCAGACGTCAACTGAACCCCCCGTGGCCAGACGTCAACTGAACCCCTGTCCAGACGTCAATTGAACCCCGTGTCCAGACGTCAACTGAACCCCCTCCCCAACACATCAGTTAACCCACCAACCTCAGACATCACGTAAATCTGCCCAACTACAGGTTTCAAATGACATCTCCAACTCGATTATCAACAAGAAAACATCAGACAAAGGCAATTCTCCTTAACATGTACAAACTTATAGCTGTTCAAGACCATAACACTTTACTATAAACAAACACTAATAAAAATAACAAACATTATACCACACATAACATAAGCATTAAGCCACACGTGCATTTTCCGTCGGGTAGAGCAAATGCATGTAAAAAATAAATCCGTTCTTATTATGTTTAAAGACTAAACAATATTTTCTTCATGGAGGAACGCATTTGGGTGGACGAATAAGACCACGTACTAACAGACACGCGAAGAGAAATTATACATCTACAACGACATCAAGCGGTAGAGGGAGATAAATTTACATGAGAGAGAGAGAGAGAGAAAAAAAATCACCGAATAGCGAGAGGTTATATTCTACTGGGTGGCATTAATCTCTGTAGTGAGGCCCTTGAACATTCGACAGCCCGAGGGACACCCTACACCGCCCTATAACAGTGATGTATAGGCCTCATCTGTCATGGTGTCAGGTAAAGAGGGCAGGTGAGTAACTACTATAATGCCACATCCTTTCTTTCTTCACCTCCCCCCCCCCACTTTCCTCCTTTACGTAACAGTGGTATTCAATTTTCTGACACTCATTTTTTTTCTGGCAGTAAGGGAGAAGTTGTGTGAGCGAGAAAGATTGTAGCGGTGGTAAATTTTGCGGCTCGACTAGCAGTTTGGTGTATGTGAAATTTAGGTCCACAACATAAAGTATAGTTTTACACACACACACACACACACACACGGGTACATGCACAAAAGTATATACAAAGACAAAGGAGATATATAAATAAAACCTACACAGACACATACACACTCCTATACAACGACAGACACACAGACGCACACAGACGACATTGTCACACAACAATTAACTTTTTAATTAATCAAGAAGGAAAAATATTGATAGGACAGTCTGGCCTACAGCCCACCCTAACCTACTTTAAACTCACCTTAACTTTACCTAATCTAATCTCATATAACCTAACCTAGCCTAGCCTAGCCTAACGCAATCTAACCTTCCGTAGCTGTACAGATGGTGCCTATAAATTTTCTTCACCAATTCATTCGCTTCATTAACATCTATTTGTTCATTCAACTTTCACTTCTATCTTTCTTTCATTATACAGGCTACCTCCCTCCACCCCCTCCCAACACACCTCATCAATTACTTGTTCACAACGTCAACAGACATTTAAATTTCCATTTCTCTATATTACAAATGGAGTTCTGCGGCAGAGGGGCTACAGTGCTCGCATATTGTCCTTTGGGTCACTAGTTCGAGCTCGGGGCACCCTCAGTTCACCCAACTGTAAATGGGCACCTAACGTTACAGATGAGGGAAGTGAAGGCGGTCAAATGCAATACCGACCACATCGTTTAATTTGTTCATTCATTATTACCGAGCAAATGTTATACGTTACTTCGCCTTCTTATATTAGTGACATTATTATTTCTTTCTCTAGCTACACTTGGCAACTCCACGCTGAAGCAGTTACCAGTTGTTGTTATTTCGTTAATTAATGTCTCTAAGTAACATCTCTGGTACCTTCCGCACGTCTCCGTTTTCATAGCCCCTTCAGTACGATGTCAACCTCCGAGTACAATAAACTAGTCCATCGATTACAGTATCTTAACCCCTTGAATTCGATGACTTAACTCCTTGAGAATACCAATATCATCCCTGGAGTAGAGTCCCTTGAACCACTGGAAACGATGACCTCTTCCTTCGAATACGATGATACTGTAGTCAGGTGGGTTAAATTATTGTATTGAAGGTGTTAATGACCCTCGACCCAAGTAACTGAACCTTATGGCTGGATGAAAGTGATCCTGGGAAATGGAATTCGCTGGAACAGGTAACAAAATCCCCAGACTTTGGAATGAAATGCTCGGAGTGGGTAATGAGACCCTTGGCATGGATCATACGACCTTGGGAATAGGAAATTGAATCCAGGGCTTAGATTAGCTGGAGCTGTTGCGGCGACTTTTAAGGAAACGATTTTGTTGATGGAAAATAATAAATGGGGTGATGTAGACGACACATGATGTGAAGGACGATATAAAGCACTGAACACGACAGAATTTCAACCCTTTCTTCAAGCTGGCGGCCACAGACTCAAGCTGGTGGCCACAGACTCAAGCTGGTGGCCACAGACTCAAGCTGGTGGCCAAAGACTCAAGCTGGTGGCCAAAGACTCAAGCTGGTGGCCAAAGACTCAAGCTGGTGGCCAAAGACTCAAGCTGGCAGCCACATACTCAAGATGGTGGCCAAAGATTCAAGCTGACTGACACAGTCAAGTTGGTGGATACAGACTCAAGATGGCAGACACAGACTCAAGCTGGCTGCTACATACTCAATCTGGCCGTCCACAGAATCAAGCTGGCTGCACACAGAATTAAGCCGGCCACATCTTCTTGCAATAGATACAAGAAACAACAGAATTGTCCGAAAAGGATTCATACCCACACGAAGTTTCAGATAGCAAGCAAACCGTATCACCTCGAATCCTACGATGACAAATAGAGTCATCCATGTCACTCCCTCCCATCAATGTGGGTGTTGGTGTGAGATACAAAAGCCTTTCCCTTCAATGAGAAACTAACAAGCTTTTGGAGTAGTTTACCGCTCAAGACAACGAAGACAATAACAACTCTTATAGTAAAAAAAGGAGAATGGATGGAGGAAAGACGTTCAATAATTCATGGATGTCCCTCTTGCCCATCCACTCACTTCGCCTCCTCTTGACGAAGCCACGACAGGATATGGTGACCACTAGGCAATAAAATTTCTAAACTATTTCCAGCGATACTACCATTCACACTGTTCTCGGATCTCTCCACATTTCCAATACAGTAAACTCAGAAATTAAACCAAAGAGTTAAACCTTATATAAATTACTTCAGTTTATATACCAATTGATTTACTCTTAAGTGATTGGGTGACTTATTGTGAACCGTTACAGTAATAATTAAGTCAGTATTTACTTTCATAAACCTTACCAACCAAGCCTATTCTAACCTAGCCCAAACAACTAAACCTAACCTAATCTAACCTAACTAACCTAAACTAACTAACCAACAAAACCTAACCAATCCAACCAAACTTAAATTAACCTAACCTAACCTAACCCCAAAATATGTATCATTACATACCACCCTTGTCTCTCGTTTGTAATAATATAATCGTTTTTCTTTCCTATATATGTGTCGTATGTGTCCCCAGAAATCCCCCCCAAAAACCCCTTAAGGCTTAATCTAAAACGTTATACTTTCAAATTAAAACCAAAACCAAAATAAAAACAATCTTTCATCTAATAATTTTACGTATATTCCAATTATCTGACTGTTATTACCTACACAGCTATTTAAAAAAAAAGAATCACTACAATACTCATGGAAATGTGATAATATACATTTCAGTTCCTCATAACCAATTAAAAAAGATTACAAGCAATGAGGAAAAATCGGGTTTCATTACCGAGAAATATGGCTTCGTTATCTCCGTAAAGGTCGAGGAGAGTTCGGGTTCGGGGTATTGGGGGGTTCGGGGTTTCAGATGTTCGGGTTTCAAGTTTTCAGGGGTCAGGATTCAAGTGGTTCCTAATTCCGAGTTTCAGGGATTCAAGGTTTTAAGGATTCGTGATTTAAGGTTTCAGGGGGTTTGAGATTCAACGTTTCGAGATTTCGGGATTCAGGGTTTCAGGATTCAAGGTTTCAGGATTCTAGATTCAGGAGTTCGTGTTTCAAGATAACAGGGATTCAGGATTCAAGGTTTCAAGGGTTAAGGTTTCACGGTTTCAGGGGGTTGAGGTTCAAGGTTTCAGGATTCAAGCTTTCAGAGTTCAGGGTTATGGGGTTCAGAGTTTCAGGGGTTCGGAAGTGGGAATTAGACCTTACCTCGTCTCTTTGTGTATTGGTAAATAGTTTCTGCACAATACCTAAAGTTCTATTGGGACGAACAGGGACCCAACTTCATATCTAACTTCTCAATCTGTCTGTCTGTCTGTCTGTGTTCTTCCTTCTCCCCTCTCTTTCTCACATATATAACTTCTCTGTCTGTCTCTTTCTCCCCCTTTCTCTCTCTTTCTCAAAGTTCTTCCTTCTCTCTCTCTCTCTCTCTCTCTATCTCAATTTCTTTATCTTCATTTGTTTGTCTTTTCTCTGATGCTTGCCCTATTTTTTTCTCACTTACTTTTCTATCTCTAATTTCTCTTGCTATCTCTCTATCCCTTTCTCTTGACCACCCCCCCCCCCTCTCACTCTCACACAGTGTCCCTTTCCCCTTTTTTCTAAGTATTAAGTGTCTGTCCCGGCAACTGAAGGACAGGGGAATGGTGTTACCAGATAAGAGTCGTGTTTAGGTTACAAGCATTAATGGATTTTTCTTATAAACTGAATGAGACCGACTGGCTATACTGTAGTGAAGTTACGGTACCACCACGTTATAGCTACAGTCTATGTATAATATGTATGTCAGTTACAGTGTTTGTATTAAGATCTAGAGGCACTAAAAACACGAGCTTGTTACAGTCTCAACATCGTCATCAACGTTTTACAGTCAATTTCCACAGTTGCCTGGGTTAACTAGCCGTGATTACCTGATGGTGTCTTTAGTTTGATCTCTCGTAGTCTCTCTTACCAAGTGTTCAACCTCAAGATCATCGTTCACAACCTCACCCCGTGTTGTTCTTGACTTACTCTTGGACGCTTCAGTCCCTCTTCCATTCTCTCCATATATCAGAACCATCTCAGCTTCCCCCCCGACGTAGAACTTCTCCAATGCTCTCAATACCCAGCCGCCATCTTATCTCTGAACGACACAGTACACATCTAACTTACCAATTCTCATTTCATTTCTATCTAGTCTTGGAATTCTAAACCGAGGGCACGAGAAGACATCCTCCTTGCCTGCTTTACTGCCATACAATAACACACTTCTGAACACCGGCTATATATAACTTTTTTTTTTAGAGCGGAGAGCGGGTCCCTAAAATTCTTCAAACCATTTCTGACTCTTGCAGCCCCTCCAGAATGTCACAAAGGCAGCAATACTCATCGATACATTCCAAAGATAAAAGAGTTTCCCCTAATATCGAGCTTTTACCATCCTTACTGAGTCCACGTGATCACTCACTCACACACACACACACACACACTTAATGTCAACAGCATCCTCCAGTCTGCCACTTACATCACTGCACCTCTTATGTAAACACTTTTCACACTCACTGCAACTAGTATGTAAAAAAAAAAAAAATTACATGTTACTGTGCTGAAATACTGACTATAGTCTATGTATGGAAGCATTAATTACAGTCTATGTATTAATAATCAAAGGTTTAGTAATTTATGTACCAAGATATAAACACTGGAGAGAAAATTTATATTACTGTACAAATATTAATATATATAACCATTACTTATAGAATATGTATTATTATATAAACATTACCTAGAGTATATATCAATACACAAACCTTAACTATAGTCTATGTATCAGTACAAACAAACAGCCAACAAATTAAATGTTACAATCGAGTTACAGTCTTAGGCATTACAGCAGTACACAGCCGTCACCTCCAGCTTGACGTATTGAAGCTTAACGTGACGATACCCCTTAGTATATCTTACACGCAGAGACACGTTGACTCAGCTGGTGGATTACGAGAAACGCATACAATTATTCCAAGGCTTTTTTTTTTTAATTTAAAGTTAATCCCGGTTTGTACACAGTGAAAGTTAATCTCAGTTTCTACATAACTTTTGTACAGTAAAAGTTAATCTCTCTTTCTATAGTGAAAGTTAATCTCTCTTTCTATAGTGAAAGTTAATCCCAGTATCTGCAGTGGAAAGCTAATTCCAATTTCTTTCGTGACAGTAAATCCTTTTCTACACGGTGAAAGTAAATCCGTGTTTTCACAACGAAAGTTAATTGAAGTTTGTGTTCAGTAAAAGTTAAAGGAATGTGTTTACCTTCACAAGAGAGAGAGAGAGAGAGAGAGAGAGAGAGAGAGAGAGAGAGAGAGAGAGAGAGAGAACAAACAACTAAACCGACGACTTACTTTAAAAAATTTAAACCAAAACTGACAATTTTCTCAAGACATCCAAAATAAAAACGAATTTTATTAATATTCTCAAGTGAAAGACCAAACGAACAATAATAAACATCATTGGGAGAGGGAGCCACCAGACCACCCCTGTCCCGTGTGGCTGAGGCTGTTGCTGCTCACAGGTATACCTATTTGCATGTATTTCTGTGTACCGTTCCCTTGCGGCAGCATACGCTTCTCCTTCAATTTCGAGAAGACGCTGTGATATCAGAGAACGTTAAAGGAGGTTTGGATAAAGTTAAAGGTTTGTAGAACGTTAAAGAGGGAATGGGTGAAAACTTAAGGGGTTTCCTAGAACACGTACATAGTTTAGAAAACTCTAAAGGTATAGAGAACGTCGGAAAAAACAGTGAAGATAACGTTAAAGGATATTTAAAGAACATGAAGAAGATCTAGACGAAACTTGAGAGATCCAGAGAACACAATGGTAACAATGTAAACCGTACTGTATAATTTCGGGAGGACACACACACACACACACACACACACACACACACACACACACACACACACACACACACACACACACACACACCCTCAGGGACGCCACAACGATACAAAGGTAATGCCACTAACACCAAATGCCGCAGTGGTAAGCATTTCGCCACTACACCACTCCACTCCATTACTGTTGCACGCTCGGCCTTTACTCCCTGCTTGTGTCGAGACCGTCAGCTCCTCCCTTAGAGAGTCACAACAGGCAAGAGCATTCATACACGATGCAGATAAGAGATGAATATGTTACTCCACAATGCAGAGATGGTGTAGGTAGGTGGTGCACAACGTCTACGTAGCCATGGGAGAGGGAAGCAGGGAGGGAGGGAGGGAGGGAGGAGGGAGGAGGGAGGTGGGGAAGGATTTAGAAGGAAGGAACGGAGGGATTATGGAGGAATTAGAATGGAATTAGGAAGAAGACGGGAATCAGAGGGAGAAAGTATTTAGAGGGGTAGGAAGGGATGTGGGGGGAGGTAGGAAGGGATGTGGGGGGAGGTAGGAAGGGATGTGGGGGGAGGTAGGAAGGGATGCAGTAGGGAGGAAGAGAAGGATTTAGCAAGGAGGTACTGTAAGGAATCTAGGTAAAGAAGCATGGAGGGATTAAGGGGTGAGCAGGAATCGGGAAAGGAAAAGAGGGAGGGGATTTAGGAGGGAAGTATGAAGGAACGTAGAAAGGGGGAGGGAGAGCGAGAGGGAAAAAAGGAACGAAAAGGGGAAACAGAGAGAGAGAGAGAGAGAGAGAGAGAGAGAGAGAGAGAGAGAGAGAGAGCCAGCCCCCTCACACGCACGACTCATGGTATATGCGACGTAAAAAGAGAAAGATTTCCATCGTCCTTGTTCTCTCTCCCCTCCACTTCCGTATTTATTCTCGCCTCTCCCTTCCCTTCCCTTCCCTGACATCCTCGCCGTGTGTGTACAGTATTTCACCCCTTGATAACGACACCTAACTGCTGTACTGAAACTTGACACTTATCCACCATTTCACCTGATGTAGACACCAACCTTCTGTAACAATTATTAGTTGTCAATGACTCACTGTAACATTTGTACCTTGATAATGACTCACTGTAACACCTGTACCTTGGTAATAACTCACTGTAACATCTGTACCTTGATAATGACTCACTGTAACATCTGTACCTGGATAATGACTCACTGTAACATATGTACCTTGATAATGACTTACTAACATCTGTACCTTGATAATGACTCACTGTAGCATTTGTACCTTGGTAATAACTCACTGTAACATCTGTACCTGGATAATGACTCACTGTAACATTTGTACCTTGGTAATAACTCACTGTGACATCTGTACCTGGATAATGACTTACTAACATCTGTACCTTGATAATGACTCACTGTAGCATTCGTACCTTGGTAATAACTCACTGTAACATCTGTACCTGGATAATGACTCACTGTAACATTTGTACCTTTATCATGACTCACTGTAACATCTGTACCTTGATCATGACTCACTGTAACATCTGTACCTTGATAATGACTCACTGTAACATCTGTACCTTGATAATGACTCACTAACATTTGTACCTTGATAATAACTCACTAACATTTTGTACCTGCATAATGACACCATGCCACACTAACCTCCACGATTATGGCACTGTCATTATAACTTCCGTCATGTGACACTTTACCGACCTAACCTGCTATGTGACACTACAACACTAACCCGTGACATATGACACTACAATACGGACTCTTGGCATGTGACACTACTACACTAACTCCTGGCATGTGACACTACTGCACTAACTCCTGGCATGTGACACTACTACACTAACTCCTGGCATGTGACACTACTACACTAACTCCTGGCATGTGACACTACTGCACTAACTCCTGGCATGTGACACTATTACGCTAACTCCTGGCATGTGACACTACTACACTAACTCCTGGCATGTGACACTGTGGCAGGCACACCTCGCCAGCAACAGGTGTCAGGGTAACAGAGATCCGCTTCTGTTTTATTTAGTTGTGAATTGTTTATCATCATAAGTAAGTTTGTTCTGTCTGTGTCTGTCTGTCCTCAGTGATTCCCTTGTCACTCATCACAGAAACCTTGAAAGATGTTCACCTTCACATTTGGCACAAGATTAGAAGACTGCAATAATTGGCTTGGGAGTGAATATAAACAAATGACGATCATCAGCGGTATAGGTGCACGTGTTCCTCTTATATACTAGTACCGGTGTTTGTGTATTGCTTCACTAAATACGAACTAGACAAAATATAACCAGTCACACACACACAGTCATAATAGCCTTTCCACACACACACACACACACACACCTGAAAAACTTACAACTTCCATTTAAACTTTACCCAATTTAATTTTAAACTAAAGTTATTATTTCAGTAAAAATAAATTTGTAATACAGAAAAACTTTACGGCATGCATACTGTATAAAGTACTGCAATTATGCAGTGAAAGTAAGCAAAGTATTTCCTTTTAAATTTCTTTCGCTTGGTTCGCCTTTTTGTTATTGGTTATAATAATGATTGTTTATATCACATATTCACTTAAATGCCTTTCCTTGACTACTCACGTTGACATAATTATTATTACTCAGAAGTCTCAGGACAGACTAACACAAAGCTCGAATGACACTAGTCTAATACTGGCGGTCGACGACCAGCGAGGGAGGGAGACGCCCCTAGCCGCGTCCGATCACCTCCACTGCTGACGACACACTGAGTCTAGCTGGCTGTCCACTTGGTCCGCTGTTCATACGCTGCACGCAGTTCCCCACCAGACACCCACCCGCAGGTCCCCTACTCAACCAGCTGTGGCCACACTCCATCTCCCCACCAACCAGCTGTGACCACTTTCCTTTATCTTCCCATCAACCACGTGTGGCCACACTCCCTCACCTCCCCTTCCACCAGCTGTGGTCACATTTCCCCCCATCTTCTCACCCACCAACTGCGAACACTCTCTTACCTCCCGACCCACCACCTCCATACCAACCAGCTGTGACCACACTTCCTTACCTCCACAGTCCACATCTACCAACTGTGGTCATAATCCTTTACAGCTTAAGCTCAGACATGGCCGGACCAGGTGTGTCCCTAATGATATGTTGGAGGCTGCTTCCCTTGCCACTCCACCATTACTGATATTGGAATATAATATATAACCTGCCGTGGGAGGCCACTATCAACCTGCCGCCTGTTGTAGTACATGTGACGCCCTACTTTATCAGTCTCCCAGTGTGTCAACATGTGCAAAATATTTGATAAAAATGTTAAAACCTCAAAGATTATATAACGTTTTCTACTTTTTGTCCCGTCACTTTCTACCTTCGTGTTACACCTTCCTCTCTACCTGATGTGTGTATATACTCTCCTCCCTTCTTAGAGGTTTGGTTGCACCCCTAGAGCCATCCCGCACATAATTGGATATTAATATTTGTTGTCTCATGTGTATCTGCCGTCTTGCCAAGCTCCCGTTTTATTAGAGGACCCATCCTACACCAAAGTGGTCCAGGAGTATAGTAATAAACAGCCAGATCATCATTACACGGTGACAGACAAGCAAGTTTCACCAACTACCGCATCAAGTTCCTCAAAGATTATTAGGACTTAATATTAACACATCCCAGCAGATTTCTTCCTAATAGCGAGCTCATAATAAAAGGCGGCGCGGGCATTTCTTCCAGAATGAGACATAAAGGTCGAACGTTAATAACCCAATTTCCACGACCGCCTTTGTGATGCCGGGAACCGTGAGCCCAAGTCTTTGTCTGGCGGAGCAATAAAGACTGGGGTACACTCTCGCCCATACATGTCAAGTTCGACACATCCCGGTCTGGGCTGGCGTCGTCCTGGAGACTACCTGAGCACAATCCCTCGTCTCCCACTGACACTGACTGTGCATCACCCTAGTCACTCCTGCCTAACTGACTTACGGAAAAGAAAAAAAATTCTCAGGATGGCTCTTTTGGTGAGCTATTTTTTTCCTTTAGTTTCTCCTAGCCAGAGGGCCTTTCTCCGGGTTCTCACACCAACTCTGGACAGCCGGGAACCAATTCAGTGGTCTTGCTATTTCAAAGTTCCTCAACTAAGGTACTAAATGCCCCGCTTAACTCTACTAAGCTCCTTAGCCTGTGAAGTTCATTAATCCACAATGGACGGTGTGGCCAGTCCTCAGCGGCCTCTAGCCCTTACCGTTAAGCCAAAAGCATTAGCTTTCACCAGACGACATTCACCACATGTACAACCTCAGCTTTCTCAGCACCAACAACGAGCCAAATAAACACAATTGACTTATTCTGACGAGTTTAAACTACTCTCTAACGACAACAAAACCTTCTGGCTGACCCAAGAGGATTCCAAACCTGGAAACTTTCCTAGAGTAAACATCTTCCTGAAGTTATAAGTTCTATCAATAAACCTGGGCTGTGAGGTACAGTACACAGACACGAGAAGACGCTCTTCATGAGTGGAAAACTTTGAGGCAAATGACTAAAAAAATTGCATGAAATTTTTAAATGTTTTCAACTTTTATTCAAAAGTCAACACAAGGACCAACACTTGTCCCGGACCTGGATTTATTCATCCCCTTAACCAGAACCTCAGTGGTGAAAAAAAAATCAATATAAAATTTAACTTGACGTAACTTGACGGCGAAAATGTGGCCAGGCGGCCCATTACAGACAGCGTAGAAATAATAATAATAATAATAATAATAATAATTGCACAGCCAACAAGGTTTAAAATTGTATGTTAACTCTCCCATAAGACTTTACTTTAAACACAAACACACAATAAACGGAGCCAAGTATGCATCTTGAATATTACATGTTCCTCTTAGGTAAATATGCTGCTTGGAAAGACAAGAAGATTAAAATTAAATCTAAACTTTACGTTAAAATATTTTAAGATTTCAAGCTCTTAGTCCAAACAATAATATTCTCTCAGGCTGTCCGACTGTTCATCTTATTTTATTTAATATTTACATTATTTTTCTTCAGTTTTACAGTTTTCTTACAATATATTTCATTATTATTTTCTTGCATCTCCATTTCTTATCCCCCCCCACCATCCATTCCCTGTTACCACTTTCCATCCCTACTTCCTCAACTATTATCAGTTCCTTACACTTCTGCTTCTTCTTCTTCTTCGCCCGCTTCACCAGCTCCTGCTATCGTTATTCCTCTTCCTCATCATCACTAATGTACTGTACCTTCCCCGTCACTTTCCTTCACTCCTCCTTTTGAATCAAATTGCATAATGGTGAAACAGAATATGCAACACGTTATAATGTCTCTTTCTGGACGACGCCTCGCTTGTATTTCACTTTCTGGGCCGCTTTTAGTATAATTACAGTATATTTCCTTATCCTCAATAAAGCTAATGTGTGAGGAGTGAATATCGAAGTGTGTTGTATATTTAGAATGAAACTGAGATACTGAACACGCAATTGCATTGTATATTTTGGATAAACATAACTTATTGAACACAGAGTTCTTTAATATTTTGGAATCAGGACTGACCAACTGAGTGTATCCCCCACAGGTAATTGATTGGGTGTGTTTTCTTGGCATCTCGCGGAAGTCAGAGAGTGGAGGGGAAGTTGTGGGTGGTACCGTGGGGAGGTAAACAAGGTCGTGGCAGGGACTGGAACATGCGCACTTGTTCATGAATACAGTCACACACCGCCTACACACCACCACCCTTCGTGAGATGGTGAGAAGAATAATGTATACAGTTTAGATTAAAATTTAGCGACAAATTGTGAACAAAATGAGTAGTGAAAAGTGGTATTCTCTGGGTTGTTCAACACATTAAGTTACTGTATTTCGCTGGTGCTAAGAACACTTAGAAAAATGATTTGTCGGATGGATTTTTAGTCGGTGAAGTTTTACTTTATTGGAAGCAACTAAATATTTATTTTTCTCAAAAACTTTTAAACAGAATTACCGAACAGTGTATATAAAAGTGACGGCTATTTGAAAATAAATTAAAAATGTAATTTTTTGATTACTTATGAACTCTTCAGAGTTCCTTGTAACATGTGGCGGTCACGAACGTCCAGCAATATATTAATCTATGTTGAAAGGTGACACTCGAGTAACCAAACAAACATGAACCAAGCAAAGAATAATTCACAACCGTTCTTTTATTCCCTTCACTATACGGACGCCACTTTTAGTATTTAATTTCGCTAACACTAGACAATCTTTTCCTACTCAGAGGGGACCCTGTAGACAAGTGGTTAAGTCAAGTTAGGTTGTGTATATATTCAACGCCGCCATAGTCAACAGCTCACTCGTCACAGCTTTTAGTGTGTATTAGTCAAGGTGATTTTAAGTATATTTACATCCATTTATTCTGTGAACATTTAGAAACATTTTTTAGAATTTCTGTAAAGAAACTTTGGGAGAAATGCCCAGGTTTCCTAGTAAAACTTTACGTTGGCTATATGATGGCTCTATTGAATTTTATATACTCAAAAAACCTACTCGGTTTAAGTTGAATTTAGGGGCGCCACAATATACCGGTACTTTAAGTGCAGTGTTTTTCATGGGCCAATCTGCGTTCTGAGGCAGCAATAACGTCCATTAGTAATTAGTACAAACAACTGTTGAACCAGAGTTATGAGGCAGCCTCGTCCCTGGTCCGGCAGTTGCTTTGAAAGCCAACTAATCAATAGGTTTCCGGGATGAACCTGAAACTAAGTTTCCTGGCTTATCTTTCGGATATAAACTTAGGATTCACTCGTATCTCTCACTTTTGAGCCAGGCTGTGATGCTGGTATTGTTCTGCACGTGGAGTTTGAGGCCGATTGTTCTGTATATTATAATAGTTTCTAAAGTTGAGTGTTAACTTTGCCGTGCCTTCCATTACACTAATTACTTTTTAATCATTAAGTGAGAAATATTTAAAGGAGATTCAGTCATTTTGATTAACAGCACCAATGAATATATTTGCTATAGAAACAGAGGCTGCCTGATGACCTTAACCTGAGACACAAGTCAGAGCATCAACTTGTCTTTCAACATTTAATGGTAAATAGACACTGTATAATTAAATAATATTATAGATGTTTTTGGAACAAGGCGCGGCTCTACGGGGCACAGTGTGTAGGGGGCTACCTGTATGCTCTAAAGTTAACTTTTCTGTAATAAAACAAGTTTATTGATTTAACCATAAATATTATGAGAAATAAACTGATCTCAACATGTACCAACTCATACGGAATGTGAATTCTATGTGCGGAGTCAATGAATTTCAGAATGAACACTGTGACTCCTGTTGTCTCGGTGGGGTTGTCAAAATCCTTCGTCAGTTGCCGAATATTTCTTCAACACAATTTTGCAAAGATATTTTTTGCGTAACTATACATGATCAACATTTTAATTATTTAAAAAAAAAAATTCTACTTTTTATATTCAGAGGAAAAAAAATTGCCGTTGCCTTTGAAACATATTTCCCTCTGTTCATTAATTTCCACTACAGTACATAACGATATAGTGCTGGAAGACGACTGGTATATGATGAAAACTGGTTTGCTATAAGGACCATAAATCCAGGGAATGCTTCACTGTCAGCGCCATCTATTACCACATTTACACTGAGATACAAGTATTTTGGCTCACTGTAACTCCGCACCGTGTTCCCAGAGGTGGGGACATTAAGAAGATTAACTTCTTATTCCTCCACTAATTATTACTAGGTAAACAAACAAGCTAAAGGGAGTAAAACATTGTACCACGGTGAGTGAGAAGCTTTGGCAGACAACTGGTACATGATAAAGTTCGAGTATCCCCAGCTTAATTCACCCGAACATTAACCACTCTCACACTATTTGGGGAATGAGGTTAGGTTAGTTTAGGTTAGGTTAGGTTAACGTCAGTCAACGCCATAGCTCGAAGTCCATAAAACCTAGAAACATAAAATGTTAAGTTTTAGAATTGACTTAAAAAATTGGGGGAAAAGTGCAGGAATCCATACAGTACCAAAACATTCACTTACCGTCAACCCCCCCAAAGGAGGAAGACCCCCACCTAAAATTGAAAGTGTAGAATCTACACTGCAGATAATAGTGTAGGTGATATTGTAGTGGATGTTTGTGTAGTAGATAATAGTGAAGTCATGGACATAGGCTGTGAGCTGCCCCTAAAAAAGAAACACGGCGTCCCCTGGTTAATGCACGTATATAATATAATATAATATAATATAATATAATTTAATATAATAAGCCACCACTGTTGCAACAACGGTGTTAAGGACCAGATGACAGTGGAGGTTTAATTGTCAAGCCAAGCGGGTTGATAATTTCCCCAGGGAAGACTGACGCTCGACTCATCAACTCTCAGCTCACTCAACATCAATCACAGCGGAATGAAAAATCTGATGAAAAAATTTTAGAGTACTGGCATAATTTTCGTGGCGTTAATGGAATTACATTCTGGTCCACCCGGTGAAGACCCTCGCCTGGAGCACCGGCCAGTTTACCCCAAAATATTTACGTCAAAACGCATGATAACGTTTTGATTATCATAATCATTAAACCATGTAAATATAATCAAATTGTATAATATAGATAATTAAATATGTATAAACTTTCGGGTTTACTGTAGCCTATAAATTATCGTGTTTTCATAATAGTGCAGTTTACATGCGGGGCTCAGTTTTAATATCATGAGGAATTTCATAACAACGCTGCGTGTATTTTCTAGTAAAAAAAAAAATTCCCCCGAGTTTTACGTTCAGTTTGCCTAAGCTAAAATTGGTTGTATAAGTGAGGATAAATTAGACTCGGCTGATTAAATATGCTCGGGTTAGTCTTCATGGAAATTGGTTATAATGGTTAGTAATGATTTGGTTAGAAGAGGCAAGACACACAAGCAGTTTGCGTTACCAGTCATAACTAACCACCAAAAATCTCTCAAAATCGAGCAGGACTTTAAAATCCTGTTACACAAATGTGAAAATTGTTGAAAATGAGTTACTGATTATATTTGCTTTTATCTTTCTTTACGGGAATACGTTGGACGGCAAAAAGCTCAACATGACAAAGCTATCTATTTCTATTTTATCAGAGAACATAGGAACCAGATGTAAAACAAACCTGATTACATTAACAATAAAAACATAATGAAACTGTGCAAGCAAGAAATTATATTAAAATGACGGAACAAACTGGGGACTTAAATCTTACTGATACACATTGTTTATTCTTCCTAAATTCATCAGTTTTCAATAGTAAGTGGCTACAGATGTGGGCACCATCATAATCTTAGTTTGCAAAAAAGTCCCGTTTCGCTTCACTTCTTTCTATATAATTTGAACAAGATCTTCAACGCTATGCCAGTTTGGATACATAGAAAATTAAACTGGGCAGCGACAGGAAAACTGAGGCTTGAGAACTACTGACGGGGAAGACCACAAGAACTAAATAAATCTCACCTCAGCGTCACTACCCAAGACCAATAGGCTATCGGAGACCTTTGACCCAGGATATTAAAGGTCAACAGGTATCATTGCTCACGTTATTTACCAGAACTTTTGGAATAAACTCTAAGACTCGGTATATTTTGGGTCTGTTGAAATAAATCCAGAGTCAGATTTCTGGTAAAGCGAACCTGAACAACTTTGTGAATAGTGTGTTAAGTTTCCTTGCAGAATGTTACACCGACTTCATGTTAACATATGGCACCAGGATAGCATAAAAAAAGGAAAATATTAAATACGCAAATTGAAATTCCTGAGGTGAATACGAGTTGTTCTCAAGGTAGTGAATTTATTTTTGTCACCTCTATATATAAAACAGCTGATAGTAAACTTTAGTAGTACCTTACATCTTATATATTAAATGCAACATGTAGACATCCCAGTGAACGTAATATTTACCTAGAGCAGAAACAGGGTCTACAAGGTACGTCAGACAGATTAAAATACGTGTGCGGCACTGCCCTTTAAAGTGGTAATATTATTGGAACGGCTTTAAATTACGTAAAATGAGTTTAGCGGCGAAAAGAGGACTCCTGGTCAAACAACGATATGGGCGGGAATAAATTGAATAGTCCGGAAGACAGGAACCCTAACTAATGGACCTGTTCCTACCATAAACAAAAAATATGAACAAATAAACTGGATGAGATATGAAATTTACCTAAATAAACTTACTGATATAATTAAATTCGAAAAAGGAATGAATGTTAGGGACTTCTACTCACTGATGAAGGGTGACGTCAGACATACTCCAGCACCGAGGTAGATCATCCCACACTGTTGCCTTACAAATTCCCTCACTATTTTCTCCTGAACTGTAATCACAACCTAACCTAACCTCACCTCATTTTGACGTATTAGAAAGTTTAAAATGCATAAAAATCACTCGTTATCCGCTTGTGTTTATTAATTTGTTGTTACTGTGGATCACGTGGACCATGTTAAAGTATCGTACAGAATATTTATTTTTTTTCTTTCAAGCGAGGCGATGCAACCAAACTTATCCTAACTACAACTACCTTACGACCCTTAGTTTAGGTTCTGATATTTGTGGTATTTTCTAACACTAATCATCTACCGCCCGTTATGTCATAATAATAATAATAATAATAATAATAGTTCACCACACTACCACAGCCGAAAGAACAATGCAAGGAAAAAAAAAAAAATATTTATAAACATCCTGACTCAACTTCCAGACAGAAAGCCAATTAGCAACCTGGTTATCGTGTCTGTGAGTAATAAAATAATTATACTCAGTAGATTTGGGGCAGTCTGGCCAACTACTAATGTTGCCATTTTCGCGAGCTGCAGAATTTACATTTTTGGTCAAGAAAACAATACTTACAAACTAGTTATATTCCAGTCGGTATTTGTTTATGACTAATACAAAGTCTTTTTCCGCCAGATCAGGATCCAGTTTTTAGATAATTTTACAAAAGAACGGGTATAACAAAGCCTGTCTACAAAATTCAATTTATGACGGCGAACATCAAACCTAATTTACATGATGAGTAATTCGACCTCGTGAGTCGGGGGACTGTTGATCTTGAACACAGCCTCGGGTAAACGCGTCTCTAACAAATGCAATGAGCTTGACTCGGGTCTGTAACACCTTAAATATCGTAGATTATAATGGTAGTTGTCAATCGAAGCTAGATGATGATATAATTATTTATTTATTCATTTATTTATATATTTATTTATTTTGTCACCGCAGCCTGTGTCTGTACGGGGCATAATTATTTGCTTTTACACACCACTACATTCGACCTACCAGAGTTTTTTTTTAATGATTATTCAAAAAAATCCAGCGTAGAACAGTGAAATGTTGTGGGTTTGTTTATGTGCAATCTTGGGTTTCCTTTTTAAATCTATTTGTCAATCTGGTTGATGTTGACACCAATGGTGAAAAATGTGATCCACCAGTAATTCTCGACTTCTGTTACGTATTGTATTATTGTAATTCTATTCCTTGCTTTTCTTTTAACAGTAATTTATATGTCTCACGGAATGACATTAAGTTTATTAGTCTTTGTATGGAAGAAATAGTATATGTGTGTGTGTGTGTGTGTTCGCGCGAGAGAGAGAGAGCTTACACACCTCTGCCGGTACCTGAATATATCTAAGAAGGTCGATAAGCCTTAGGTGGACCTCAGCGTTTCCACGAGTCCTTTGAGGTTTGGTCGCCCTCCAGAACGTGTGTGTAATGCTGCTGACACTATAAATCTATTACAGGTGTTAAAAGTAGGATAAAGTGTCCTTTCTACCCTTATCTTGTACCACTCTCTCTATTATTCTCCTCCTCCCCCCTACTCTTCTTTGAGGTTTCTACACCACTCCAGTCACCCCCATGAGATCAGAAGAGTCGTCAAGATAATGAATATGGTTAAAAAAGGAGAAATATTTTGTTTTAATTACCTAGGCTTACAGTAATTCCCTTTCACACTTGTGTAGGGTGGATTAAGGAGTAATAAACCCCTAGAAGAAAAACTAAGATTAAGAGTTATGTAAGATAAGTGTAGAAAACGGAAATTCCCAAAACATTACGCTGAAACATCTAAAAGTACTTGTTTATACTCTCAACTTACACACAATACGCAGCGTGAACCCTGACCATCGCACAAGCTTTT
This sequence comes from Homarus americanus, assembly GCF_018991925.1. Taxonomy (NCBI): domain Eukaryota; kingdom Metazoa; phylum Arthropoda; class Malacostraca; order Decapoda; family Nephropidae; genus Homarus; species Homarus americanus. The sequence continues at coordinate 14,103,378 of NW_024718273.1, read as the reverse complement.
TAATGTACATGTTAAAATAATTGTCGTCAGTAAATTTATCGTTCACATCCTCTTAATAGTCTCGTAAATCATCTCAAATATGTTGTAGAGACGTGTTGTGTTAAGAGGAATACAACGCTGTTTTTGTTTACAATTCACACCGAGGTTTAAATAATCACCTTATTCATTCTTTACAGATATCAAGTCAAAAGCACAGTGTAATGACAGGTGAATATGATTATAATTGATATTGTATTATGATATTAAGATCTTGTAAAATGGCTACCGAAAAATGCGATACAAATAAGATGAATTTTGAAAGGAAAATAACCAATCAAAATAAAACAAAATAATAACAATATAATCTAGTAACTATCAACATTATATGACTTTCAATATTTCATTATTACTACATTGGGTAATACAATATCCTGCCATGTTTGTTGTCAGCACATATGGGACACGACATGGAGACAACATTAATGCAACTACAGCAAGAGGAAATGCTGATGTAAGTAATCGTTGTTACCAGAGCGAATTAATTATATTTTCTGGTTAGTTCGCAATAAAGTGATACAATCTAATGAGCTTCTGTCTTCCATGTAAACTCAAACGAAAAAGCAGATTGTGAACTTTTAATAACTGTTATTTCATGTTATAACTCTGGGCCTCAGTCAAGAATAAATGGAAGTAGAAGCAAGACGTGCTGATATTATTTTTCAATTACTAATACAGTAATGATAACTAAGTAGATACTAATACGACTATGGTAAATCTTATGAGCTCACAGAATGTTTTATAGAATCTTCGTAAACTTTGTAAATTCTTAAAAATTGCTGTACAGTAGGTTGCCAAATGGGACTACAGTTTATGTAAGCATTTTGTCAGCATGTTTTGTTTTGGGTACAACCATCAGACAGGTTCTTGCTATGCTGAAGTATTTTGTAGCTGGGAATTAATTACGAGCAAGTTAAAGTTACTTTACTAATTCTAATTTACCGACTCTTGTGTTGGATCAAAATACTTTCAATTCGTGAGAAGTTGAGAGAGAGAGAGAGAGAGAGAGAGAGGTGCAAGTAGCATTTGACTTCACAAATTGCAGACTGAGAATGCATGTTAACGTGTCAACTACAAGAATAATATACCTTACTCTTTCCTAAACAAGATGCTGTACTGGCCAAAACTTAAATCAATTGCTGTACTCGTCAACTTAAACACTGTACAATATCCAGTCAGCCAGGTGGGGGTTGTTTTGGCAGACTCACAGCACGACCCTCCCCTTCAAAAATCAGGACTAAAATAAACAGTGGCAAAATCTATAAAATAAAGAGGAATAATATAAGAGCCTTTTCATGTAATCACTGAACTGATATATTTTCACATTGTTGTCATTATATTTCTATCAACTGTTATTTTATATCGTAGACCAATATTTGTGTAAAGAGTTTGGCAAATTGGTAGGAACTCTCTCTCTCTCTCTCTCTCTCAATAATATCCACACCATATCACTGGCAGTAAAAAATATCCTTTGCATTGAATATTTTATTATGTCAATTTAGAAACAAAACACTAAGGGTGAACACTGACACAAATATTTCAGCTCTACCAAATATAAATGAAAAAGAGTCGAAATATGAGAAAAACGTGATAGCTAGGTACTATGTCTGCGTTTATTTAATTAACACAGAAAAATATAGAAGATAAGTTAGAAAAATATTTTGTCATAATATTTCAACAGTGTTATTAATTTAGACCCAAATATAGAGCAATTTCAGTCAATATACAGTTACAGGTGTATATTTCAGGGTGATTATATAGGTATTGTAGGCTATCAGTCCATGTACACACAATTTAATTCATGTACACACGATCCAATTCATGTACAGTACACACGATCCAATTTATGCAGTGTACTCTCGTAAAATTCTCGCATACGTGATAAACTTACGCTTGTACTTGATATAGTACATGTACACATAACACATGAACCATATCAAGTACACGTGAACAAATTTCCACATGTACTACATCACGCCATAATTTCCCCCTCTACAAAGCGTATTTATTTTTCCTCTCATAAACCCACTGATGGTATAAACTTTTTACCACGGTGTGATATGAACATTATCGTATATTTTGTTCAGTCAGTTGTGTAATTCCGGATATTTAATCATTTCGGCTGAGTTGAACACATGTTACCCGTTCATTATAACTGTTTCTGGGTTGTGGTGTAGCGACATGACTGATCGGGTAATAAAAGAAGACTAGGATTTGATCTATCGACACGTATATAAAACAAGAAACTATATGATTAGTTAAAGTATATAAACAGTGGCGGCTCGTGAAAAATAAAATGGAGGGACTGCAAGCCTCACACAACAGTAGGATACACAAATTTGACCTACCTCAGGTATGAGTTGTAGTTGATGTCCACGAATTCCCAGGGCATGGAAAGCAGAATAAAGTATTTGCCTCGTCACAACCACAGAGCCATTCACATTTCTGATAAACACTGATGTTAAACTGGCGTGTATATTCTTTGTTCCTGCTTGTACTGTTCTGTTGAATGGATAAAACTGGTGTAGGTCTTCCTCTTGCTTTGATTTCAGTCTTTTCATTTAATGTCAGCTGGGAAAAGTTGATGTTTTGCAAATACTTCACTCGATTTTCCATCGTCAAAGGGTAATTAAAGAAAGCACGATTTAACCACACCATCCACACGCAATGTAAACACGAGACTGAGCTGCTTCAAGTGCGGCGGCGGCGCCAATTAATAACAGACATGAATCGTACAGCATTGACAGCAACTATGAAAGTAACTTAAATTTTGGTCTGATTTTAATGAAAATTCACTTAGCAACGTATTGAAAATAATTAAATAACATATAAAATGATATATTTGTTGGTAGTGTATTATTCAGTTGTCTCTCTAAAGGAATCATACGCCTGGCAGTGAGTGTCTGGGGAGGACTGCAGCCCTATGCACGAGCCGCCACTGTATATATATATAACACTGATGCTAACCTTATTTTGTATATACTGTAGACGTATAATTGTTCTATCACAGGTCATGATTTCAAGGTATCATTATCATGCTGACACTTTACATTAGTTGAGTAGTAAACAATAAATACCATAATAATGCTAACACTTACCTCGTCTATTTGTCTGTCTGTCTGTCTGTCTGTCTGTCGAGCGCTGAGGATCACGTGGACTATATTCTCCTCTGATCTAATTTTCTGTAATCACCTGAAAAAGATTGACTTAATTATTTACATGGTCTAAAAAAACTGGTTGTCACTAAGGATGTAAAAATTAGCTAATTAATTTACTTCAAAGTTTCAAGGTAAAAAGTGAGCAATACTTTGGGTGATATTCCTGTTATAGTTATTATTTATACGCATTAATGAGTATGTTAGGTTGCCTTTTGTCGTCTCAAACTCTTCATTACTGACTTAGCGGATGGATAAATTATCATAGTACAGTTATTATGCAAAATTATTGATATATTGTATAAGATCACCTGATATTTAGCCCTCTAACCTAACCTAACCCCCACAGGTAATGTTAAGGTGTTTAATCATCAATTAAAAAAAGCTGGGTGGGGGGAGGGGGGGAGGGGGGCTTCAGGTGGTACATTGCATATTCACTAATTTCAATATGAATGAAATATTTAATTTAATATTTAATGAGTTTATCATGGCATAATTATTTGCTTTCATATCTTAATTAACTTGCACATTAATGAGCAATATTCAGTATTGATATCCCTAATGACTCTCATTCGGTTAATCGCTCATTATCGCTATTAACGATTTAATATGTGACATCATTGAAAGCTGCTCGCTATAATATATTTTCAAATTAATATCATAACACATTTCATCAATGACCTGCAACTAGGATTTCTAATTTACCATCATATAATTACACGCACACTGGTCCTATCTTCACGCACGCACACACACACACACACACACACAGGAGGAGGTAATCCTTTTAACAGATACGATTACATTAGCATCAATCGTCCTGGCATGGATGTGAGGAAGGTGGTAGGTAAAACGCCGAGCACTGCAACAGCCTACTATACGACACTCCCGGAAATATACGAGGCGGAGGGGGAGCCTGCTCTTACCGGGGACATGTTTTTTCACGGATGGAATGGCTACTGGTACCTGAAATATGTTAAAATAACGTCACGCGCTCTTGTCACATTTACATAATACATAAATATTTCCTTTTACGTGAATAACATTGAGGAAAAGGTGTTTCATGTACCTGTCGAGAGCTGTTAAGGAAAAGAACCAGTTTATCCGATAAGTTATTACCACCACCACCACCACCACCACCACGGCCGCCACCAACGAATTGCCGCCTTCAGCCAACACAATATGTACTAAAGCTTTGAGAAATATGCATAAAAGGATAAAAACACATAAAAAAGAAGTACAGTAAGTCCAGCCAACATTCACAACTTGACGTCTGTAGATATGGAAGAACTATTGCTGTTGTTAATGACAGGAAGAACAGGGATTAGGATGAAATAATTAAGGGAGTAAGTGAAAGAAAGTCAGAGAATGAAGTGAAAGACAGTCAGAGAATGAAGTGAAAGAGTCAGAGAATGATAGTAGTCGACCTCAACCAGATATGTTGTGGTTTAAAATTCAGATTTAAACTTCCACAGTATTTATTTAACTTGTAACTCCCAGGCCTTTGTTATTTAATTAAATTATATACATAATACATTATCCTGACCCAAGGCAATTCAGGACGAAGCTAGCTGTGTGAGAGTACTAAAATGGCGTAACAATTGTGTAGTTACCTCGATGTCTATGTTGGCCAGGGTTGTTATCTACCGTACAATCATTAGGTAGGAATGGACTCGAATATTCATTGTATTTGGCTGTGATGTGACTTGTAGAAAGACCAGAGGGCTGGCTGGATGGAGAATAGTGGATGACTGTAGAAATAAGAGCCTTCAACTTGGACACGCAATATTTAAAAGAACTAAACATCTAGTGTATTATGTCATGTGTTTGACAAATCGTAAAATTATAACCATCCTATCGTAACGATTCGTAGCCACAGGGCTGTACGTCCCCAGCCACCGAGAACAGATGTAACTCTCTAGGTTGTGTTATCAACATGGCCCATGGCTCACCTTGGCCACTCCAGTATATATACAACTTGAAATTAATTTATAGAGTTTGTGGAGAGTTACTGAATGGAAATACAATTTGTCATGAAGTTGTTGTTGTTGTTATAATGTTATTACTGCGCTTCAACAACTCGGGTCCGTAAGTGCGTAACAAGGTCAACAATTACACTATTCCACCAACAATTAAAATTTAGGAGAGACAGAAATCACTAGGACAGACAGAAATGGTGACGGGGGAGGGGGGGGGGGGGGGACGGACAGAAGGTAAACAACACTGATATAATCCCTTAAACTTCGACTATGGGATAAAAAAACATATTGTCCAATTAATTTACAGTAAGTGGACATACATATTGGCGAACAGACAGATAAATGAACAGATAGATATATACACACACAGACAACCATACAGATAGATATATAGACACACATATAGCCATACAGATAGATATATACACACACAGACAGCCATACAGATAGATATATAGATACACAGACAGCCATACAGATAGATATATAGATACACAGACAGCCATACAGACAGACATACGCACACAAATAGCCATACAAAAAGATATATAGAAACAGATAACCATATAGACATAATTGAAAACACGTATTAAGAAAAAAACATGAAACCATCAGTCCTTCCAATTAATCCATTCTGAAAAATTGGTTGTCAGAAATTGCAAGATTTATAGTTTGTGCTGCTAAAAAAAAAAAAAAATAAGAAAAAAAAGTACCCAGCCGTATTAATAGCCATTGGTGTTCGGTAACATTTCAGCATTTAACGGTGTGAAATACAATACAGGTGTTTGTTGTGTGACAAGTGAACGTGACTGACACACTGCCTTGTATAGCGGAAGCGTCGTCAGCTGAATGTAGAAATGGTTGGGTGTATTGGTGTGAAAAATGAATTATTGGCTGTATACACAACAACAACAACAACAACAAATAAACAACAATACACACACAAACACAAGTAGATACATACACAAATACACATGAGTAAACGTACAGAAATATAAATACATGTACACACAGACGACTAAACACACACACACACACACACACACACACACACACATACACACACACACACACACACACACACACCTTATATTTCTTTACTCAACTTCGGCAAAACGGATGTAGAAAGTGACAAGGAAACAAGTAGAAATTGTCACACATAATTGTCCATATCCCCAACTTACACAATAAACAAAATGGATCTTTATCAATGGTTGAGAGATAAAAACCAGAACGGAGAATGTGGGGGTGAGATAGTAGGGGGGGGATGAATAGTAGGGGGTGAGATGGGGGTGATGATGGGGGTGATACGGTGGGGGTGATGATGGGGGTGAGGGGGGGGTGATGATGGGGTGATAGTAGGGGGGTGATGAGGGGTGTGATAGAGGGGGTGATGGTAGGGGGGGGGGTAGGGGGGGGGTGATGGTGGGGGTGAAGTAGGGGGGGGTGATGATGGGGGTGACAAAGGGGTGATGGGGGGATAGAGGGGGTGATGGGGGGGTGACAGTAGGGGGATGGGGTGATAGTAGGGGGGTGATGGTGGGGGGTGATAGTAGGGGGGGTGATGGTGGGGGATGAGGGGGGTGATGGTGGGGGTGATAGTAGAAAGATAGTAGGGGGTGATGATGGGGGTGATAGTAGGATGATGGGGGTGATAGTAGGGGGGTGATGATAAGTGATAGTATTATGGGGGTGATAGTAGGGGGTGTGAGGTGAGGATAGTGATGGGGGGTGATGATAGGGGTGATGGTGGGGGATAGTGATGATGGGGTGATAGTAGGGGGTGATGGTGGGGGTGATAGATAGGGGGGTGATGATGGGGGGTGATAGTTGATAGGTGGGGGTGATGATGGGGTGTAGTATGATGATGGGGGTGATATGATGGATAGTAGGGGATGGGTGATAGTATGAGTGATAGAGGGGGGAGAATGGTGGGGTGATGGGGGGGTGATAGTAGGGGGTGATGGTGGTGGGGTGGATAGTGGGGGGGTGATGGTGGGGGAGTGGGGATGGGTAGAAGTGGGGGGGAGGGGTTGGTGAGGGGTGGGGACGGAGGGGGGGGTCAAATGGATCAGGGAACAAGGAAGCCGGCGAGAGATGGTCTCTCCCTTGAGCCATTGCTGAATGCTCTCTCGGTGATTGCGGCCAGACTCCTCCACCACCTCAGAGCATCTGTGGTCGTTCCCAGATAAATAGTCCTATAATGATCCAAAGGCCGTTTTTATTTTCATCCCCCCTCCACCACCTCAGAGCATCTGTGGTCGTTCCCAGATAAATAGTTCTATAATGATCCAAAGGCAGTTTTTATTTTCATTAACATAATACTACTCTCGATATATACACAAAATATACATGTATGGGTGTACGTAAACCTGCATATATACCTGTATACGTATCTTCATCAAGGTGTATTAGTTCACTTTATGGCCGCCCTTGTATGTCCCTGTTATATGTGTCTTTAGTATATTTTTATTTCCGTCTAGTAGCCCGAGTCTTCTCTTATCTCGTGGGATCTTATCGAGTATAACCTTAGTCTGTTTTGATATATCCCGTATACTAACGCTACAATTCACCTTACAGTACTATCGTGTATTTTACCTTACAATACCAACATGTACATTAAATACAATGCTATAATGTATGTTGCCCTTACAATACCATAATGTACAGTCAGGGTCAAAGTCCTATTAACTCCCCTGCTTCGGATTCACGAGTCTGAGAATCTCGGGGTTCGTGGTTCGGGAGGAGAGGTGACGTTACTTTACAACACTTTGGCTTAAAGTCTCACTCATCCGCGTCTCTTCCTGCCTGTACCTGTTGTGCCCAGCTAGCAGAAATAGAGACCCAGAGAGAGAGACAAAGAGACTGAAGCACAGAGACACACAGAAACATAGAGAGACACAGAGAAATAAGGAGACACAAGAGAAGCATAGACACTGTAAGGGGAGAGGAGCCGAGGTGGGGGGGGGAGGGCAGGAGTCGCAGAAGGTCATAATATGTTCCTACGTTAATTATTTCTCGAAGCTGGAGAGAGTCACCAACAGGAATATTTAAGTTTAATAACAAAATAAAAAAAAATAAATGAACGCTCAAGATAAAAATAACATCGTTTAAAATACCAGGGAAAAAAAACGTTAAAAATAAAGGATGTTCCCAATGCAAAAATACGTCGAAAAACAGTCTTTAAATAAAAAATAACCCCCAATATACAAAAATACATTGAAAATACAAAACAAAATAATAATAAAAATACAGAAAACGATCAAAAACAGAAAAAAATAAACTCCTGAAATACAAAAAAAAAAATACAAATAACAACATTCAGAATATAACACAACAACCAGAATAAAAAAAAATAAAAAAAAATAAAAATCCAAAATGGTATAAATTGAAAGCCAAGAGAATCTCTTTACAAGATATGGCTCCCCACCAGCGGGTATAGGCGAAGGACTAGATGAACGTACAGGAGGACCCTTTGTGTATTCGTCCCCAGCACTTGAGTATCGCCCACAGGAAACGAAATTGTGTGCGAGTCAATCCAATGTTACCCAGGAGGGAGGTGGATCGTCGGCCGCACAGCTGTTAACGGAGGAGTGTGTGTGTGTGTGTTGGGGGGGGGGGGCCTTAGCAGCCTCGAGGGTGAGATCACGTGACGACTTAACCACAGAGTAAGTTATAGTCTAATCGCCTATGGTGAAGAGAGGAGGCTGGCGAGTGTGCATCTCATAGCGTTGAAGAGGAACAACGTCCGCGTGTTAAAGGTGGACAGTGATAATTATATTACCCGTACGCCATTTATATTTTACTGCGTTTACATACTACTGCATTTATATATAAGTACATTTATAAAACTCTCTCTCTCTCTCTCTCTCTCTCTATACCTTGTTGTGCATGAAACAAAAAATTAATGATACCGAGAAAAATTATGTTTAAATTACTACAATAGTTATCACATCTGTTTTTAAAATATTCAAATTCACTGGGTATTGTCTGTGTGTGTGTGAGGCGCGGACTACAGATACAAGCGGAAGTAAACCAGAAACAACACAACATAGTCAGTAGTAAATACGGGTTACATGAAGAATCTCCCCTCCCACCCCCTACCTTATTTCACCTCAGAATTAACCAAAATAACACTACTTGGAGGTTAGGTTAAGTTAGGTTAGGTTAAATTAGGTTAGGTTAGAATTTACACTTAGAAAAGGAGTGTCAGCGAAGAGGCGATCATAACTTACTACAATGATAGGAACAGACTGATAGAATGTATAGGGAATGAGTAATAAACAGAATGTATACTGGAGACGGTAGACGATAAGAAGAGAAGGGAAAGTCCAAGAAGGAGATGGAAGGATGGGGTGAAAGGCAGTACAAGATGTGAGGAGAGTGGACATCCAGGAGGCAACAGTGAACGTGAATGATAAGGGACCAACACCGAAAAAAAAAGACAAGCAAGAAAAAATGCATAAAATAGCTTAATTACGTATATTGGATGAGAGGATGTTGGTCTTCAAGGATGCAGCGGTGTGCGTGCATGGTCGGATAGCATAGTCTTGTTGATTACGTGGTTTTAGGCCGTACATAAGTGCTGATGATGTGTACAGTATGTAATAACAATGGTAAACCAGATTGATGCCTTGGGGACCTTATCGTGGAAGGGTAACACCATAACACTGTAAGAGAACACATGTGGTAACGCACTGAGAGAATGAATGGCATTAAGTGTGGAGAAATGCCGTGTTGCTGTTGTTTGACCGAAACGCCTCGAGTCGTAGCTTGTCAGGGGAGTTACTAATGTATTCGGTAATACTGAAGGTGTTGTACCAGCTCGGGGAGGAGATGTATAACCCTTAAGCAGCGTATAATTTGTTGCCACCGACGAGCCAAATAATCTTCTCCATTAACTTAGACTACAAGCTAACACCTTCAAGGATGGTATTAAATCACGGGCTTAAGACTGGGGGAGGGAGGAGAGAAGGGAGAAGAGAGTAAGATAGTGAGATAGAGAAAGAGGGTGAAAGAGAAGGAAGATGACAAATTTCATTATTCTTTAACTCAAAATAAACGATTACTGACATATTCTTTCCATTTTGTCAACTTGGTTCCTCTTCCTCCCCTGTATCACCAGCTGGGCGTCTGGTTCCTGATAACTCCACCCGTCTCTTGGGTGTCATTCCCCCTCCTCGACTCTCACGCCCCGCCACCATTGGGAGTCCCATAGTTTCTATACCTTTATTTGGTCTCTTAACTGGAGTTATGGGACTGAATCAAGTTGAGGAAAATCTCACTGTAATTTGGATATCATTTTAGTCGTTAGTTTTGTGCTTAAATTTGAGGTTAGTCAGTTGGAAGCATTCTTGTGTGTCCAATTACGAGGGAAAGTTAACGGAGGAACATTTGAAAATCTTGACTCTAGTCCCTTTGAAACGGTAAACGCCTGGTCGCCTGCAACCGTGTTCCTCGTCCCCTTCTCTCATACCTCACATGTAAACAACGGGTATTTCTTTTATACTTCCCTTGACACTGTGAGTTACTGTGTGTGTTCCTTTAATGTTTTCACCTCAGAAGAATTATCTGTAGATGATGTGGTGTTAATTTTTCTCAAAGACTAATATACCACAACAAGATTCTCACATACATGAAGTGCATCAATAAAGGTTTCCAAACTGCATCTACAGCTCTATATATGGCTTGGTTACTGACTCACTCACTCACAAATAAAGCTGAATTGTTACTGCCTCTCAAACAGACGGCCAAAACAAATCTTCCCAGCCTTGGTCGATGAATATTGAAACCTGACGGATTATACTGAATGTGTAACCAAGACAACATCTGGTCAGTTGCTGCACCTGACTACATACAAGCTTCGAGTTATTTAATGACTGATGGTTCGAAATAGTGGCTTTACTAGTTTAGTTGTGGAATACGGACACATACGCCCAATAATAAATGGAAATCGGAGAAAGTAAGTCATTATGCGAATCAATGGTGTAAGTGGCTACCCCTTCCTAGGTCTCCACAGGCCTGCCAGCTGTTTACGAGGTACATAGATGGCTCAACTTTTCCGCACTACACTCCTCCAAACTTGGAAGATACAGTCGCTGTTTCTTAGACTGCATTGGTTTATTTTTCTTTGAGTTCTTGAGTTTTCCATCTTATATAAACAGTTCTCCTTGGTGTAGAAAAACGCAATCCAAGGAAGATCTCTGTTGGGATATGATGCTGATCTTTCCCAGAACAGGTGGGTGAGTAGTCTTTCTTTCCTCTTATACTGTGAGAGACCTACGTAAAATAAGAGTGTGCTGGACTTCACGCCGCCGTACTTGATTTGTTTCCCAAAGTTTACTCCGTTAAGCAGTATACTCGCAGATCATATAATCCTTAGTACCGATTCCAACCCTGACTACAATGATTGATTAAGATATCTTCCCCACTTGAGTACGATGACTTAATACCCTCACCACATTCACTTAATATATTCATTGAGACATCCTGACCCCTTGAGTGCATGATAAGTTACATTAATCCACTGAATACGAGGACTTAACCCCTGATTATGACAGCTTACCCATTAAGTATAAGATTTTAACCCCTTGAGTACGATATAGTAAATGATTGAATACGGTGACTTGAGTATGATCACATTGCACTCAGGATAAGTCATTATATTCAAGGGCTAAATAATTCAGACAATAATAATAATATGAATGACTCCGACGACTCGACACAGTACACACAACTCTTACCACACTTTACGGTTTATATCGCCATTGTTCCACCCTCCATACAAGTCATTAAACCTCTATACACTTGTCTGTGTAGTGTAAGTGTAGTGAACATCCCGCCCGAACAGGTGGTCACGGCTCATAATGCCTTGAGCCATCGGGGATAAGAGTATTGATAACTTAGTAACGATTAGCAAATAATTCAAAGGAGCATAGTATACTTAATGACTTAGATATTCCTACATAGTTCCTGGTTTGGTTAGGTTAGGTTAGGTTTGGTTAGGTTAGGTTAGGTTAGGTCAGGTTAGGTATATCTTCGTTGACCGTACACTATAGCAGCACCTAGTTTCTCTTATCTTTAATCAAATTTAATATTATATAAAGGATAACTTATCATTCCCCTCGCGTAGTACACCTCAGAGATTGACATCAAGGGGAAGTAGAGTGATGTTGTCAGCTGAGGCCAGAGTTAGTGAGGTGTGAAGGAGTTCGTTATAAAGTTCCGGCCAACTAGTGTGTGTGTGTGTGTGTGTGTGTGTGTGTGAGGCGGCCGTCACTGTGGTACTGACCTGCCCTAGTGACCTGCCTTAATCAACGCTTTATTTGTATAGGAAATTTTTTTTATCTGTCAGTCTGTTTGTTTGTCTCTGTCTTTATATGTCTGTGTCTGTCTGTCTGTCTCTCCCGGATTTAATGTTTTGTACTGGCTGTGTATATACTGTGTGTAGTTGCTTATCTCTAGGTATTTATCTCTACTAAATGCTACTCACTTTCAGGTGGTGTTTAATATTGTATTCTCTACGTTAAAATGTAAAAATTCTAGCAGTTAATATTTCAGTGTTTTAGTCTTCAGTTTTAGCATTATTGTCTTTAACCATAGATCAACACAGCCAGCCATCCATCCCTTCACTAAGCGGCTCTGGCTCGAGGTGTGGCAGGTGGGTGCTGACGAGGACTTGGGGTAGTGGCGATAGTCTTCCTGTGTGTGTGTGTGTGTGTGTGTGTGTGTGTGTGTGTGTGTGTGTGTGTAATTTAAAAAAAAAGATTAGTTGCAAGCAGATCCTGTTGCTCAGTAGCCCAGGTCGTGACCTGTTAAAAGTACAGGGAGGCTCTTTTCCTAACTAATCTAACCTAACCTAACCCAACCTAATCTCCCAGGTAGTGTTATGTTGTTTAATCACCAGGTGAAAAAAATAGAGGAGGTTAATCTTTAGGTGAAATAAACTAGGTACCTAATCTTCAGGTGATCCAAACTTTTATATACAGCTCACACATATTCAGTCTAACGATTTATCCACATAATTTATTCATAAATTCGATAGGAAAATCTGTTTGTGATGAATCTAAAACCTTTTCCGAAAAAAAACATAATTCAGAGGCTTGGCTGAGTCATGTTTACGTGACAATAACAAAAATTTATCGGTGGTGTTCAAAGCGTAATCAAACAATGAAAATTTTAAGAGCATTTGCCTTTTTTTATGGTATAAGCTGGTTATTTTGGAGCTGATGTAGCGTGCGTGTACACACACACACACACACACACACACACACACACACACACACACACACACACACACACACACACACACACACACACACACACACACACACACACACACACCTGTTCACCAGTACCACCATCATAATTCACATCCACTTGTGTTGGGCTCGTGTAAAATGTGCAACAATAATATTATTCTTTTGGAGGGATTTAAACTGTATATGGTAGAGGACGTGTATGTACAGCAGGGGTCTAAAGCCTTGAACACTAAGCAGTATCTGGCATCTACTTCTGAGTTATACATATATGATTGGGATATACTAACAACACTACTTGCCATCACATATTATGCCTGAACCACAAAATGGGATAAAACTCTCCTTAATACCTAAGATCTTCGGGTACTTACATGCCAAATACTGTCAAGTGTTCAAGACTTTTGACCCCGACTGTACATGCATGCAAATACACATAAATAATAATAATAATAATGGTTGCCCCGCGTGTAACGAGGGTGGCCGGCCCTAGGGCCACCTAGGTTTGAATTTGTTTAAGGTGCAGAAGCTGTCACCAACACAACAACCACACCCTAAGTTAACGAGTTGCATGACCCAGTGTCAAGGAATAATAGTCCGAGAAGACCTGGCAACTCGCCAACTGCACTGGCTAACCATTACCCCGGAACACAATCCGTAAATCGATTAACATCCAGGTCCCCAATTACTGCTGGATAGACAGACATACATACATACATACATACATACATACATACATACATACACATTACATACATACATAAATACAGACATACCATTTGATCTGACCTTCGGGAAATTCTGTTTGAAAATCTTGGACGAATTGATTTTTTACAGAGGTGTGATGACAAACAGACAGACATACAGACGTGATTATAAGAAATGATTACAAACAGATACATACGGTGTGTTTACAAACATAAAGACACAAAGACTTGATTACAAAAACTATTATAGATACATAGAGTTACATAGACATAATTTGTAGACAGCCAGACGTGATTACACAGATATACGGTAATTACTGACATTAAGCCAAACGTGATTACCTATACAAAGACATGATTATATACAGACAGACAGACATACATGATAACAGAAACAGACAAATGCACATAACTACAGACAGACATGATTATAGACAGACATAACAACACAGACGTGATTATAGACAGACATAACAACACAGACATAGACAGATTTTCACAGACAGACATAATTAGAGACACGCAAACATGATGGCAGACAGACATATAATTATAGACAGGCAGGTAAACGTGAAAACAAACATTACTACAGACAGAGACACACCGATAGTAATATAACCCCGTCCATTGGGTCAGGAGTAGGAAGAGGGGATAAAACAACTGTAACATACCTGTATATATTTACCTGTGTCTCATTAACATATATTTTTACCCGTGTCTCATAATTCATCCCTGCTCCAACACCAAGTAAACACATCGGTTTTTGTAAATTGTCAAACGAAAAAAAAACCATCAGATTTTTCATTAACGAACAAAGACAAACTTTTTTTTTCGTTATTCTTAAAATTTTCAGCCATACTGATATATTGTTCTAAAAGGTCACTGAAGCTGTGTAAATGTGTGTGTGTGTGTGTGTGTGTGTGTGTAAGAACTTCAGAATTTGTAATACTTTGAAGTCGAATGCATATTTTTTGTTTGTTTGTTTGTTTGGATTTCAATAATACACTGAATTTGTGTTTGTTATTGTTATGTTGTTGAAGAAGTGTCCCTGAGTGATTTTTTTTTCTTTAATCATTTCTTTGTTTCGTTTTTTTTTTACGGTTAAGATACTTCAGTAGTAAATTCAATTATCAGAATTATTACAATCATACATTGTGTTTGTTCCCGTCCAGACACACGTAAACTGACACACACACACACACACAGAATATACTCAAATATGAACTCTTAACTACAAAGGAACATCCTAATATATTTTACCAACCCTTGTCAACTCACTTGCATCTGTGTGTGTGTGTGTGTGTGTGTGTGTGTGTGTGTGTGTGTGTGTGTGTGTGTGTGTGTGTGTGTGTGTGTGTGTGTGTGTGTGCGCGTGTAACAACTCGCTATGTTTCCTTTACTAAACACGGGGACCTCTCTGTGGGCTTCTCTACGATAATAATGATATTCCCGACGACAGCTGAGAGGGATATTGTGGGATACGGGACCAGCGCATCTCTCCGTGGTATACGCTAGGCGGTTTGGCTGTGGCAGTTATTATACACGCCCTGTCTGTATGGGCACAATATACACGCCCTGTCTGTATGGGTACAATATACACGCCCTGTCTGTATGGGTACAATATACACGCCCTGTCTGTATGGGTACAATATACACGCCCTGTCTGTATGGGTACAACATACACGCCCTGTCTGTATGGGCACAATATACACGCCCTGTCTGTATGGGCACAGTATACACGCCCTGTCTGTATGGGCACAATATACACGCCCTGTCTGTATGGGCACAATATACACGCCCTGTCTGTATGGGCACAGTATACACGCCCTGTCTGTATGGGCACAATATACACGCCCTGTCTGTATGGGCACAATATACACGCCCTGTCTGTATGGGTACAATATACACGCCCCTGTCTGTATGGGTACAATATACACGCCCCTGTCTGTATGGGTACAATATACACGCCCTGTCTGTAGGTTTTGCACATTAACACCACAACCGCATCCAGCCTATACGAGCACTAACTGATCGCTATAAGTACAGCCCAGTCCCAACCATTGAAAAATTTATCAATAACTTGTAATCAACCAGTGTTTTTACTCCCAGTCAATCTTACCTTTTTTGCAGTCACTATGTTGAAATTCCCTGTAGTAGGACCTTCTCCCCACCTAGTCATTATATATCATATTTATATCACTTATGTTACTTGTATATTATTTGTCAATCAAGAAACCCTTTCCCCAATTATGCAAATGTATATTTTCTGCCTTCCGGCTGCCATGCTCTTTCAATAAACCGTTAATTATTAATTATTATTATTATTATTATTATTATTATTATTATTATTATTATTACACACTACTAGTTCTACTACGACTACTGTACTACTACTACTTTGTTGTCACTCAGAATCGAGCATGACGGATCATCCAGCTAGGATACAATGATACGAGTTATTCGGGATGTCACCTACATTGGTGAGTTTGAGGTGACTAAAGAGGCCGATACGGGACCGGCAGAGTCGTTCACATGAGTTGCACATGTGGAGGGCTACCTCAAGAGCGGGAGAGGCGGTGGCATCGTCTTTCCGGCGTTGGCGCTTGTCTGCCTCGGTTTGCAGTCGGGCTAAATGGAAAGTATTGACACCTTCTCGTGTGGTGCTCCTCCAAGCGTTACGGTGTGCAGTAATCGTCTCTCAGGTGAGGGGGTCGATTTGGCACTTTTTCAGGTTTGTCTAAGACTATCCTTATACCTTTTCAGTTGCCCGCCGGCGTTACGTTTACTATTCGTTCGCTGTTTGTAAAGTAGCTGCTTTGACAGTCTACTGTCGTTCATGCGAGTAACAGCCAGTCCAGCGTAGTTGTTCATGGATAACGGTAGCCTCGATGCTCCTACAGTTGGTATCAGCAAGAATACTGGCATTTGTGCTCTTGTCTTCTCAGCGAACTCGGAGGATGGAACGTAGACTACGTTGGTGAAAGTTTTCAGGTGCCTTGAGGTGCCTCCTGTATGTGACCCATGTCTCACTGCCATGTAGCACTGTAGTAATGATGGATGGTGTTAAGTATAGTGATGATGGATGGTGTTATATGTAGTGATGATGGATGGTGTTAAGTATAGTGATGATGGATGGTGTTAAGTATAGTGATGATGGATGGTGTTATATGTAGTGATGATGGATGGTGTTATATGTAGCGATGATGGATGGTGTTATATGTAGTGATGATGGATGGTGTTATATGTAGTGATGATGGATGGTGTTATATGTAGCGATGATGGATGGTGTTATATGTAGTGATGAGGGATGGTGTTAAGTATAGTGATGAGGGATGGTGTTATATGTAGTGATGAGGGATGGTGTTATATGTAGTGATGAGGGATGGTGATATATGTAGTGATGATGGATGGTGTTAAGTATAGTGATGAGGGATGGTGTTATATGTAGTGATGAGGGATGGTGTTATATGTAGTGATGAAGGATGGTGTTATATGTAGTGATGAAGGATGGTGTTATATGTAGTGATGATGGATGGTTTTATATGTAGTGATGATGGATGGTGTTATATGTAGTGAAGATGGATGGTGTTATATGTAGTGATGAGGGATGGTGTTAAGTATAGTGATGAGGGATGGTGTTATATGTAGTGATGAGTGATGGTGTTATATGTAGTGATGAGGGATGGTGTTATATGTAGTGATGAAGGATGGTGTTATATGTAGTGATGAAGGATGGTGTTATATGTAGTGATGATGGATGGTGTTATATGTAGTGGTGCCATTCAGTTAACTAATGTGGACGACCTTGCCCGGCAGAACTCCTGACAGTCCATGCAGCGACCTACAAGAGGTTGTATGGTTTGTTTTTGTTTGGATCTGTGATTTTGGTTGTGTTTTCGACCACATAAAGATGACCTTACTGGGTGCGGTTGCCCAGTTAGATTGGTCTTTTGACAGGCTATGTTTAGGGTACCTTTTCTAGCCCCTCTCCATGTGGGGTGAGCAGAGTGGCTCCTCGAAAGAGCTGCTCAGTCGCACAGACAGGACCGGATTGCACTGCGCGCGCGCGCGCACACACACACACACACACACACACACAGATGAGATCAAAGAGGATTAGATGCCACACAGACAGTTAAAGCCATTTTATACACAAGTTAATTACGTGAGGGTAAGTTTTATTTTGATTTGTGTATCGTGGTTAATAATAATAATAATAATAATAATAATAATAATAATAATAATAATAATAATAATAATAATAATAATAATAATAATAATAATATTGATATCTCTTTTTATCTATCTATCAACAATTTTTACTCCTACCCCAGTTTTATGTGGGATGGATTTAAGGACTCAGGAAGAAAAATTGTGAAGGGGAAAATAAAGTGGAAGGTTAATATTATTCCTGAGCTTTAACCACTTTCTCTGTCTCGATTTATACACTAACCCTCAACAATTAGAAAGTACAGAGGAAAAGTGGTTCAGAGTGAAAGTGGTTCCAGATAGGCATGGAGAGTGACAAACGTGAGAAAACCAGGATTATATTATTAAAAAAATAATCCATATAAAATATATCACACAACACGGAGAAAAAAATCAAGATCAGAACAGAAAAAATGGTTAGAACAAGTGAAGGTGATGAAGCGTGGTATCAGACCATGACAGCACTGGTCACAACAAACACTGCTCCCATAGCTTCAGTTTTTGCTCACTGAAACAAGTATTGCATGTGTGGGCCTGATATATATATGGTATATTGTATTCTAGCGGGGGGAACAGGAAGTGTTACCCATCAGACCAGAGTGTGCCATTAAAGTCTGATGGTGGTAGGTAAAAGTATATTAAATGGTTGTAATGTGCCAGTGTTTATGTACATTTGACGTGTATATATAAATAAATAATATTAACACCTACAGTACATGCAAGAACACAGATGCATATGTATAATTTCAGTATTTGTGCAGCAGAAATAAATGCGCACACATACTCCTGTTAACACACAAGCATAAATATGAATCATGTTACTCTCTCTCTCTCTCTCTCTCTCTCTCTCTCTCTCTCTCGTGTTGTTCAGGCTGTAGACTTACTGTAAACACCCCTCATTTGGTGGAGCAGGAATACAATAGCCTTTCAAAAGCTCTCTGTTTTCCTGCCAGGCATTATGATGTGTTGGTCGTGTTAACAAGATCAATTAGTGCCAGATAAGTCAACTTTTTTATAATTAAGGTTGATGCGTCACAGGAGATTCTGGGAGACTGTGATATTTGTCTTATATTATGCTAGAGCTGTGAGGATGTTATAAAGCCTTGTGCAGGGAATAACATATACACGGGAGGGGGGTGGATGAGGTGCCTTTTGTACCTGCAGACTTAATTATTTCCATACTGATTACATTGGGATGTTATTATTCACCTTTGACATTCACTTAACTCCTGGAACTTCAGAAACGTTTTAACCGTCATGACCTTTCCCTGTACCTCCAGTGGGGGAACACCTCACTTAACAACCCCTCCTTCCCCTGGACTCCGCCTTCCCCACATTCGCCGTCCCTTTATAACGCATTAAGAGTAACAGTGTGCGGTAATGAAGGCTGGAGACGATGGTTGAGTGACTGTGGGAAGTATGGAAATTTTTAAGTTTCTTGCGTAATGTCGACGAGACGGTCGTGGAAAACTTTGTTGTCAACAGCGGGTTTGAGGCGTAAAAGAGCAGTTTTATACGTCTGAGTATAATATAATATATATATATATATATATATGAGAGCACCAACATAAAGCCAAACAATATATAAATTAGTTAAGTTTCGACAATATCTCTTGTTCTCATCATCAGACCTAAAATACATGAAATAAAAAATCAGTAACAGTATAAAAACTCTATATGACAAATGACGTGAATTACAGCATTAGTTCCATTACTATAATCGCCTGAAGAAAGTTAGTTAAAGGTGACCTGCAGTATCACGACGGCAGGTAGAAACAAGTGATGTAAATGGCCTCGGTAAATTGCGTCTACTTTGATTTGACGAGTCTGTTTAACCGTAAGGACGTCCTGTGACCTTATTGGCTAATACTTTTTTTCAGTTTTTATTATCATCATTGGGAAAATATATTG
The DNA here is from genome assembly GCF_018991925.1 of Homarus americanus. Taxonomy (NCBI): domain Eukaryota; kingdom Metazoa; phylum Arthropoda; class Malacostraca; order Decapoda; family Nephropidae; genus Homarus; species Homarus americanus. Next base: position 14,083,123 of record NW_024718273.1, on the reverse strand, counting down.
AATTTATCTGATGTTATTATCATTAAGTTCTTGGTATTTTTTTTACGTCTGCTGGAGAAGAAACACCAATTTATAAGGCTCTATGGGTCGTTCATAAATGACAATTGACGAAATTTCTCATTACATTTTCGGTGACACTGACCTTGACCTCTGGCGAATTTTAACCCTCTCGCTGCGTTACCCGCATTTGCCATTTTATTCTGGCTACCGCCGGACGATTTTATTCAGCTGAGGGTAACTTCCTTAAGTACAATATTAGCACAGATTGACACATTATTGTGGTGATAGGGTAACGCACGGACACACAACCAGACTAAAACAGATTCATTCGACCATCAACATCGTCTAAGTCGTAGATCCTGACGGGTAATGATATAAATAATAATCAACAAAATCATTAAACAAAATAAAATAGAGTAAACATAATAAATCAGGGTATCATTCTTGGAGGGCGTGTAAGAACCCCGGTGTTTCTTTATGGAACACACACACACCCACACACACACACACACACACACACACACACACACACACACACACACACACCATAACCCAGCTGGAGGTGAGAAACAACCTTCCTCTGGCGCCTCAGATGTCCAGGGGATATAGTATAACTCTCCCGTATGGTCGCTCATGTACTGAAACTCGTGTGTTTCCCGCTCTTGTGCTGCATGTCCACTCTTCTGCTCTCTGCCTCTCCCCATCCCTCTTCTTTCTTCCTCCACACACTCCTCCCTCAGGTTCTCTTCTCCCCAACACACCTCTCCATCAGCCTCTTGCCTCCCACACACCCTTCTCCCACAGGTTCTCTCCTCCCACATACTCCCTCTCCTTCTCTACTCGACACACCTCCTTTCCTCCTCTCCTCCCACACCTCCCTCCTCAGGTTCTCTCCTCCCACACCCCCTCCTCAGGTTCTTCCTCCACACACCCCTCAGGTTCTCTCCTCCCACACACTCCCTCTCCCTCTATCCTCCCCTCCCACACTCCCTCTCCTTCAAGTCCTAGCCATCCCGGACAAACAGCAACGTTCAGGTAAGACAAATCTCACATCCCAGCGAGAAGTGAGAATAACCTCCAGAGATTTGACTTATAACAACATCCCGAGGTTAATTTGTCCCCCCTCTAACTGGTTACGTGACGATGCATCCAGGCTGGTGGTTCACATTCAGCTATGATAGAAAAACATCAACTTTAAACAGTGGTGAAATTGCTACCTTGGAAACTGTGGTTACTAAATGGGGTCTGGGGTGTCGTCTTCAATTGGTCAGGTTTCTCGGGGTATCTTATGTGTTATTTACCCAAGTACTGTGGGAATGTATTTAACTGGCTGAATGTGGTTATCAATCTGTCACTAAGATGGGGAAAGAGGCGAGTGAAGGGAGAGGGAAAAGTGAAGGAAGAGGGATAAGTGAAGGGAGAGGGATAAGGAAGGAGAGGAGCAAGTGAAGGAGAGGGAAAGTGAAGGAGGAGCAAGTGAAGGAGAGGAGCAAGGAAGGAGAGGAGCAAGTGAAGGAGAGGAGCAAGTGAACGGAGAGGATAAGTGAAGGGAGAGAGGAGCAAGTAAAGGGAGAGGGATAAGAAGGGAGAGGAGCAAGTGAAGGGAGAGGAGTAAGTGAAGGAGAGGAGCAAGTGAAGGGAGAGGGGAAGTGAAGGAGAGGAGCATTGAGGGGTGAGGGATAAGTGAAGGAGAGGAGCAAGTGAAGGAGAGGAGAAAGTGAAGGAGAGGGATAAGTGAAGGGAGAGGGAGCAAGTGAAGGAGAGAGGAGTAAGTGAAGGAGAGGAGCAAGTGAAGGGAGAGGAGAGTGAAGGGGAGCAAGTGAAGTGATAGAAGGGAGAGGAGGTGAAGGGAGAGGAGCAAGTGAAGGGAGAGGAGCAAGTGAAGGGAAAGGAGCAAGGTAAGGGAGAGGGATAAGTGAAGGGAGAGAAGCAAGTGAAGGGAGGGATAAGAAGGAGAGGAGCAAGTGAAGGGAGAGACAAGTGAAGGAAAGGAGCAAGAAGGCAGAGGGAGAAGGAGAAGCAAGGAAGGAGAGGAGCAAGTGAAGGGAGAGGGATAAGTGAAGGAGAAGCAAGGAAGGGAGAGAGATAAGGAAGGGGAGGAGCAAGTGAAGGAGAGAAGCAAGTGAAGGGAGAGGGATAAGTGAAGGAGAGGAGTGAGGAGAGGGATAAGGAAGGAAGAACAAGGAAGGAGGGATAAGAGGAGAGGAGCAAGGAAGGAGAGGATAAGTGAAGGGAGAGGAGCAAGTGAAGGAGAGGAGCAAGGAAGGGAGAGGAGCAAGTGAAGGAAAGGAGTAAGTGAAGGAGAGGAGCAAGTGAAGGAGAGGAGTAAGGAAGGGAAAGGAGCAAAGTGAAGGAGAGGGATAAGTGAAGGGAGAGGAGCAAGTGAAGGGAGAGGGCAATGAAGGGAGGAGAAGAAGGAGTAAGTGAAGGGAGAGGAGCAAGTGAAGGAGAGGAGTAAGTGAAGGGAGAGGAGCAAGTGAAGGAGAGGATAAGTGAAGGGAGAGGAGCAAGTGAAGGGAGAGGGATAAGTGAAGGAGAGGGATAAGGAAGGAGAGGAGCAAGTGAAGGGAAAGAGGAACGAGAGGATAAGGAAGGGAGAGGACCAAGTGAAGGGAGAGGAGCATGTAAAGGAGAGGGATAAGTGAAGGGAGAGGAGCAAGGAAGGGAGAGGAGGGAAGGGAGAGGAGGTGAAGGGAGAGGAGCAAGTGAAGGGAGAGAGTAAGTGGGAGGAGCAATGAGGGGTGAGAAAAAGGAGAAGAAGGGGAGAGGCAAGTGAAGGAAAAAACAAGGGAGAAGGAAGGAGAGGGATAAGTGAAGAGAGAGGAGCAAGTGAAGGAGAGGAGCAAGGAAGGGAGAGGAGCAAGTGAAGGGAGGAGCAAGGAAGGGAGAGGAGCAAGTGAAGGGAGAGGAGGAAGTGAAGGGAGAGGAGCAAGTGAAGGGAGAGGATAAGAAGAGAGAGAGGAAGAGAGGAGCAAGGAAGGGAGAGGAGTAAGTGAAGGAAGAGGAGCAAGTGAAGGAGAGGAGCAAGGAAGGAGAGGAGAGTGAAGGGAGAGGAGCAAGAAGGGAGGGCAAGGAAGGGAGAGGGATAAGAGGAGCAAGGAAGGAGAGGATAAGAAAGGAGAGGAGCATGAGGAGAGGAGAGTGAAGGAGAGGGAAACAAAAAAACAAGGAAGGGAGAGGAGCAAGTGAAGGGAGAGGACTAGAAGGAAGCAAGAAGGAGAGGAGCAAGTGAAGGGAGAGGAGCAAGTGAAGGAGAGGGGCAAGTGAAGGAGAGGAGCAAGTGAAGGGAGAGGGATAAGTAAAGGGAGAGGAGCAAGAAGGGAGAGGAGCAAGTGAAGGAGAGTGAAGGAGAGGATTAAGTGAAGGGAGAGGGATAAGTGAAGGGAGGAGTGAGTGAGGTGTGTGTGTGTGTGTGTGTGTGTGTGTGTGTGTGTGTGTGTGTGTACGTGTTTTTATAAAGAATATGAAAACATAAAAGATAAATATAAAACAGACGTGCAGGTATACAGGGCACGACAAATAAATATGCATTACCTTGGAAGCCATAAACAAAGGTCTTCCAACCATTGACTCCGGCACTGTACACTTAAAATACTCCCATGGTGTCTCCTTCCACACACCTCTTCTCCCTCAGGTTGTCTCCTCCCACAGTCTCCCTTCATACACCCCTCTCCCACAGGTTCTCTCGTCCCACACACACACCCCCTCAGGTTCACTCCTCCCACACACACACCTCTCTCCCTCAGCTCTCCTTCCGGCCTCCTCCCACACACACTCCCTCCTCAGGTTCACTTCTCCCACGGCCTCTCGTCCCACACACACTCTCTCCGTCAAGTTCTCTCCTCCCACGGCCTCTCCTCCCACACACTCCCTCTCCCTCAGGTTCTCCTCCCACGGCCTCTTCTCCCACACACACACCCCTCTCAGGTTCTCTCCTCCCACGGCCTCTCTCCTCCCACACACACACTCCCTGTCTCCTCCACGGCCTCCTCCCCACACCCTCCCTCAGGTTCTTTCCTCCCACGGGCTCTCTCCTCCCACACACTCCCTCTCCCTCAGGTTCTCTCCTCCCACGGCCTCTCTTCTCCCACACACACCCCTCCCTCAGGTTCTCTCCTCCCACGGCCTCTCCTCCCACACACACCCTCTCCCCTTCAGGTTCTTCCTCCCACGGCCTTCCTCCCACACACTCCCTCCCTCAGGTTCTTTCCTCCCACGGGCTCTCTCCCACACACCCCCTCTCCCTCAGGTTCTCTCTCCTCCCACGGCCTCTCTCCTCCCCACACACCCCCTCCTTCAGGTTCCTCCCACGGCCTCTCTCCTCCCACACACACTCCCTCAGGTTCACTCCTCCCACGGCTTACTACGACTCTTCACAACTGCATCACCCACAGACGTTCCACGGCCGTAAAGCGAGCGAGAGTACCACCACTAAGCCTATCAGTTTACCACATATTGTACCTCACTACTGCTTAGGTATAAAGGCCAAGGGGCCGTAACCCTCGCTGTATAATTCAGACTAACATAATACCACCAATATATGCCTCATAATTTACCTCTCAGTGCTGTAATTATTCCTCCCGGTATTTCGACCTCCCAAAAGCTTAAACGAATTCTGCCATGTTTGTGTTTACCTCCGGGAAGTGTAGCGGACATTGTGTATGAATTTCAGGAAGTGATGAGTGATATAAATACTCAGAGTAATACACATTAATCTAAATACTTCAGAAATATAAACTATAAACTCAGATGGAAATGTCCTGAATTTGTGAATGGTGTTTATGTATTCTTGGTATGTAAATTCCTGTACGTGTGTCTGTACCTGGATGATTGTTTCTTAATGAAAAAATATATATATAAAATACAGATTTGAGGTTATGCAGAAATATGTGTTGATATTTCTACTCGATATCTTAGACCTTTCCCCTTCATTTTCTATTTTTTACTTTCATTTTCTCTCATTTTCTACATTCTTTCATTTCCTTTCTAATTTTTTTTTATATTCTTCTCACTTTAATTTCCACCCCCCTTCTCTGACATTCCTATTCCCTGTCCCACACCACACAATATGAGGGAGGAGCTATGATAGTACTGTACTGTATATAGTGACGAACTTGACAGCTACCCCAGACAACTGAACGTGCAGGTTGACAAGAAGAACCCAAGATCATGGATGACAGTTGGTGGCGAATATAAAAAAATCAAGAAACAGATTACAGTAATAATAACAATCTCAACCAGACTAACAACAACAACAACAACAGCTAAGAGAAATTAAATGTAACACGCATACATAAACACACACACACACACACACTTGCAGTGTGTGTGTGTGTGTGTGTGTGTGTGTGTGTGTGTGTTATCTTCTTGCTTTATACTCTACTTATCGGTCATCATACAGTCCTCTTGTTTTCCACTATTCTCTAATTTATTCGTGTTCTCCTTCCCCCACCTCTTATTCTCCTCATCCATTCTTCTTGGTCATCTGCCCTCATTACCTTAAAGGAGAAGAATGGAAGTGGCATCTGGGGGAGGGGTGGAGGGGGGAGGACGAGGGATAGAGGATGGTGCTGGGGGGGAGTGGCACGTGGGGAGGGGAGGGCGCGTGGGTAGGGATAGGAGGGTATTGGTACTGGGGAAGGAGGGAATGCAAGGGGGGGAGGGCGCGTGGGGAGGGAGACGCGTGGGGGAGAGGCGTGGCAAGTGGGGGAGGAGAGTGGAGTGTGGTGGAGGGGAGTGGCAGGCATGTGGGGAGGGAGTGGCACCGGGAGGGGAGAGGGTTCTTCATATTCTCCACATCATTCCATCCCCGCCAAGACTATAAGACAGACGAGGTCATAAGTCCCCCGCTATCACCACTTGTTCCCTCCGGCCTCAACCAACCGCTAAATTCTGCCTCATTGTTTCTCGTGGTGTGGCGGGCTTCTTCAGGTAACATTATTGTTGGTCCGTTTATCATACTGCAGGTGAGGAGAGTTGTATTATTGCCTACAGGATTATACTCCCTTCAAAGGGAAAGTCGAATCACATGAATATTTGACTCTCAGTTCATTTTACCTGATGATTAAATACCCTAAAGCTACCAGGGGGTTAGGTTAGGTTAGGGTGTTGAAACAGGTGAAATACGCTGGGGTGTCTAATCTTCACGTGATTATAGCCGAAGCTTTATACTGTACTGCCAGGGTGTGAATGGGTCGCTTAATCTCATAGTTTGGTTTTACGATAAAATTAAAAAGTGATACTATTATTTTTAGCATTTTTATATTTCAGGTGAAAATTGCTATACAAATGGACTCCTCTATCGCAAAAAACGTGTCGCTGCAGAACTCATGATGGTGGCAGCAGTGTGACTCAGGCGGTCACTAGTACATAACTGTACCCGTCCGAGGAATAACCTTGACCTTGTTGTTTAACCTCTAACTGGACCCTCCCTAGGAAAGACTTTGATCTTGTTCTATGACTTTGACCTTTGTCATCTTTGTCTTCAAACCGGAATTGTTTATTCAGCCAGGTAAATTACAGGTAGAAACTGTACAATAACTAATGAATCTTACCTGGCTGGGGACCTTTTGAGATTTTCATGTTAAGGCACCTGGTTAAACACAATAAGACAATTCTACCATGGCCAACCAAACAACCTGCTTGGCCAATTCTCGTTTATGTCTACCAGAAATCCTGACTCAACCCACGCTAATATAAATACCATCTCTTCTGGTCAACATCAAAACCAAACCAAACCAAACCTACCAAGTTTGTCCCAAGTTGATGCACTGGTTTTAATGTCTATAGTGTTTAATATTTAATTTGACTTTGACCTTTTTAGCTGCAAGGAAGTCTGTCAATACAGTTTATTAATGAGGGACGTAAAACAACCCAAGATATGTCCTTCGTTGTGCCTTTCATTTAACCTGTAAGCAAACTCATTGGTTCGGTTCACTAAATTGTTGTCGTCTTCTGTACCAGCCACCGTGAATAGTCTTCTGACATTTGTGATTTATGTTACATGTTGCAAAAGAGACGCTGGGGAGACTCAGCTGTTGAAGAAGGGGAGACGCTGCTAAAATGTTGCAAGAGGGGAGGGAAACGTTGCTCTGATGTTGCAAGAGGGAAGGGAGACGCTGCTCAAATTTTGCAAGACGGAAGGGAAGACGTTGTTCAGATGTAGTTGAATGTGACATTAAGATTCACTGCAGGAGGGAAGCTTAAAGAAACTCACAAACACAAAGTTACGAGCTGTAAAAAAGAGACTCGTTTACCACACAAGGGCAGCCAAAGAAACTAGACGTGGGTTTACAAGTTACCATCATGATTATTCCCCATAAGTGAAGATGTAAGAGTTTACCTAACTGTCTTGATCCAGCTAAAGGAACAGAACCAACGTCATCCCCCCAAAAAAGTAGCTACAGTATTTAAGTTTCACCAAGACATTACTAGGCAACCATTAAGAGATAAGAATTAGCGTAAAGAACATTTTCAAACGATATTCTACCTCCGTTTTAGCATTTTTGTGGGTCAGATTCCTAAAGGCAACGACCAACCAATGTAAACCCATCCATCAAGTCCCCGGAAGTGGGAGGCTTGTAACACTCGACCACTCTCATGACTAAATTCACTGCCATTGTTACTGGTGCTGACGTTGCCGCTGACCCCTCACAGTAGCCTCTTTTGTCAGGAAACTCGGTAATGACTTTTATGAGCCGGAGACTGAGAAAATTTCCCGTGGAAGATGTTTGTAGGAGCCGTGATAAAGAGGAGGGCTGAAAACGCCGAGAGAGCAAATTATTTCATATATTTCATTCACCTCTAGGGCTTTATTCACGTAACCTAACCTAACCTAACCACATATTTACGAAGATACGCAGAAGCAAGACTCCAACTTTAACATATCTGAATACCTTTCACAAAACCAGCCAATAACTATAATACCTCTTATGATTGTGTTAAGTAATTCAATTATAAAGGCGAGTGTCAACCTTCCACGAACGCGCCAATGGTTGTTTATACTCTGAAATTGACTCGCTGCTCCAAACACCTGAAGCTAGAATGAAGTTGTGATTCTTAACGAGTTTATGCCTCACCCTAAGGCATACATACAGCTATCACCATCTGTTTATACCTGATTATATAATATGGATGCATGAATTAAACAGCCAGGAAATGAAAATTAATTATTGGTAACAAAGAATAAACTGAAATTATATCTGGGTAAATAAGGAATGGAGAAGGAAGCAAATTATAGACCAGGAACAACGACACTGAGTGGGTAACATCGTGTCAGTATTAAATCCCTCATTATTTCTCTCTTAAGCGCACGAATAACTGACATGACAGGAAACAAATGAGTGATATCTCAAACCAAAATACGAGACCATTATATGAATAACGGGATTATAAAGCGGCAGTAGATTTATCCAAATTGCTGAAACAGACCACCATTGGCCCAAGGAAATCCTCGACTGGATCCCGTGAAGAAAAGTTACGAGGAATATTTCACGTACGATCGTTTAACAAATTCGATCTGGTTTTTTGGGGGGGCTGCATCAAGGGAAGGTAAAATACAGTATAATCACAAATACTTTCCTAAATATCCAACGTTTTCGCCTAAGGAAGGAAAGAAGTCCTCCATAAAAGCTACCTAGATGTTGAATAATAAAAAAGACTTGCCCCGAGGGTCGGTGTAAGAGGCTCAAAGCGGGATTGGGAGGGTTCAGGTCTGTCTCAAAAGGGAAAGCCTGCCTCCAGTGCCGACATAATTTTTTTTGAGTTACAAGATTCTCCCTGTCACTCTATATGTCTGTCTGTCTGTCTCTCTCACTCTATATCTGCCGCGTCGAAATTTTTCAGTAAGAATTCTAGTGGCTGTCTCATATGTATGTGTTTGTGACTTCCAAGCGTCTCTCTATGCTTCGTGGTGCAGCCGAGGGAGGAAGACGTTCTGCAAAATATGACTTCACCACGAAGGTAGAACGGGACTCAACGAGGCGTAATAAGATATGAATATGGAAGGATGGCGCACGACAAGGCGATGGGTGTAATATTGACGTTACTTAGCGTGAGTTATAAGTAGGACGCAAAGAACCGTAAGGAAGGGTAGGAAGGGTGAATAGGGGGAGGATAGCGTATGACTGGACGGTGGATGCAATATTACCACATCTCACGGTAAGGGAAGACAGTAACCCCTCGAGTACAATGATTTAACACCCTTAAGAACAATACCACACAAGAAAGTACACAGAAACGAAATTTTGTTTAGTGTTTACACAAGACGCTGGTCACTACTCATAGGTAACTAATTCATGCCTTCAGTTGGACAATGACTCACCTATGATAAGAGAATTCATGAATATTAATTTTGTATTGCTCTGCTGCTGATATTTCAGGAGGTCAACATAGTGAAAATAATAAGCATTTTCCTACAGAGACAACTATCGCTTTGTATCATTTACAGTAAAAATAAACAAGTGTATATGTAATAATCTTCATGGGTAAAGTTGGTTGTATGGGACACACGTTGTACACTTTTTGTAATTTCAATATATTTACCAATCGTTAAAAATAAAGACGTCCCTGTAGGTGGACATTGGCTTACAAGATGACAATTTTATACGCGATGGAAGACACGCGATTTCACTGAGTTGTTGATATGATTTTACTGTACAAAACTCGGGTCAGTATACTCTCCGCCGATGTGATATTATGACCCACGATGTTATTTATGAAAATGTCGACATTCTTTTGAGACGATTTCAAGACGCAGCAGGGCGGGGCGGGCGGGCGGGGCGGGGCGGGCGGGCGAAACAGGTGGCGTGGTTGATGTGTGGGAGAAATGTTAAAATATGGGAATGACAAATTAAATTAGTTTCGAGATTCATCAAGCGAGGCTCCCCTAGTCACAGGGAACTTGAGGAATCTTAATGAATTGTCCTCCCCAAATTTTCCCCTGGTGATTTGTACAGATTAATTAGATATACTCGTACATATATTTTGTACTGGTTGGATCTAATCACAGAATATACGAATGTTGATTGTGTTACAAAGTCCTATTCGTAAATTTTTCTTTTTACATTAATTACTTTTTAATCAATCATCCCTCAGCCCACCTCCACCCACACGATCAATCTCCTACACCATCCACACTCACTAGGAACACTAATAGCTATCCCACAAGCTAGCATCGTCCACGGTACCGCATATCCTCCTAATGATCCAAAACGCCCCGTCTCCACCCAGCAACTAGTCAACCTGCCAGTGTTCATATCACTCACTCCTCAGCCATCCGGAACACCTCCCCAGGGACACACCTCTCATCTCCTCCATAGCAACGCACTCAATCTATACCTGCCTAGTCTCCACGGGTCTGTAGCGCCGGGGAAATTGAGCACAGCAACGGGATGGCCTAGGTGGTGTGTACAGTATATATTTTCTAGCGTCAGTTTTATGATGACAACGTGCAAATAAGCAATAACTATCTAGAGTTGTCTGTCTGTCTGTCTGTTTCTCTCTGTACCCCAACCTGTCCGCCTGTCTCACTATTCCACTCATATTAACACATACAAAGTGTGTTCTCCTATTCATCTGCACAGGTTCTCTCGGTCATCGGCTATATCCATGTGGCGAGGTTAAGGATGACTAGTGAACGTGTCTTTGGGTTTATTTGTGTGATGATCTGAGATTAGAGATGTCCTCACTGTTATAATGTTAGTACAGTATTATGCTACTAATTTATATTATATTGCTTATTATCCCTTGTTTTTGAAGGTATTATTCTATTTTAAATTACTATACCCCGTCATCTTTATTCTTATTATTACTAATAATTTCATTATTGTCGTTATTATTATTGTGTGCTTTTCTATTCATCTTAGAAACGAATAAACTCCATTTCGGTGAGTGCTAACAATGCAGTTCCAAGTTAATATTGAAATATATCGTATGGTAATTTCTAATATACACCCAGCCGAGCCTGGCTGATAACACCTACATTTCAGGAATTAATTTTCCTGGTAGTTCGGAGCTGTGAATTCCAAACGTGTTATAATACAGTGGAAAATTGAGTCTTATATGAAAATTGTATAGGCTTAATATACAATAGGTGGTATATCAAGTACGAGAGGCGGAGATGGTGAGTGATTTTTTTAACACTAATTGTTTATTATTATTATGTCAAGTTCAACCAGGGACGTATAACAATTTCACACTAACATGATTATATATATATATATATATATATATATATATATATATATATATATATATATATATATATATATATATATAATATATATATAATATATATAACTAAAACAAGTAAACTCAACTATACATTATAATCTCCACGCCCAACTGACGCTTGGTCACTATATAGAGTGGCTCTGCTTGGTGTACAGTTTAAAAAGACAGACTACGGTTAGGTCACGTCTGGTTCGAATACGTTTATATAGGTTAAATATAAGGCCAATATTCCGCTAACGTCCGGCAAACGAACCTACATCATATACCAGTGTCGAGTTACGAGCCTAAATCTTATGCCAATGTTTGCGGAATAATTACCCAGTGAGAACAATGACCAGATTAGGTTACCTTAAGTTCTTTTAGCTTTGTTTTTTATTCTTCATTTTTCTTCTGCCTTAATGCCCTGCCCACCTATTGTGAGACATGGTAGGAAGGGTCATAACTCAATAATTATGTATTTACCAAAATTTTAATTACCACCACTATACTCAGCACTTAATACTGCCCTAGAAAAAGTAGACTTAAAAAAAATCAGGAAATCAGGTATGGGTTAGGCGGAATAATAACCAAATACAAAATACTTAGGTCCGATTATATTATATTTCGTCATTTCTGGTTAAGTTATGAAAGCACGTCCAAAATTCACCTTACTGCTCCCACCTAACGCGACGGACGCTGGCTCAGAGTTTAAATTATTTGGTCAATGTGAACTAGAATGATTATTTTACTTAATAAAGATATACCCATATATTTAGGAACACACGAATCAAACGAACTTAACTCTAGATAAATTATGTATTAATTCTCTCAGATTTCATGTCAAAAACCCGGTTCTAAATAAACAAACTTTAGACCACACTGATCACATAACCACAACCTTGATAATATTCGATAAGTAGTTGGGTTTGGTAATGTTAAATTTAAATGGAATAAACTTGCTTGAGGAAATGAAGGAACCTTTCTGATAAGTTTTATTGTATATGTTATCAAAATCTCTCTCTCCCCCCCTCTCTCTCTCTCTCTCTTTATTTTCCAGTTCGTTCTTAAAGCTTACTGATACCGTACCCACAACCCGTACATCATTCAACTTACTCAACTAACAGCACTTCTAATGGCCAAGTTCCCAACGTAATAAGTGTAACATTACGCTGTTAGTTATTATTACTTCACCTAAACTTTTACTTTCACTGTTCCATCTTCAGTTATTAAAATTAATAAACTTGGGTCATTTAGCTGTTAGGTTCGATTAAGATAAATTTGGTGAAGTTAGATTACAGATAAAATTAGCTTAGACTTGGTTGTAGTAGTTATTTTTTCATTAGAGTTTATAGATATAAATATATACTTATATATTCGCGGCCCGGGCATTACGTATTCATCTCTAGTATACTGAATTCTCTATGAAAAAATCTTATAATTATATAACTTATGAATGTGTGGAGTTTATCAGGTGTTGGAGGCGAGATGTGATTTGTTGAACATTTTGCGTGATGAATAAATTATTACCAATAGAGTGAAGGACCTTTATTATTATTATTATTATTATTATTATTATTATTATTTATTATTATTATTATTATTATTAAAACTAAACCTGTGTTAGAACAGTAAACAACCTGCAATTTTGTACGTTTCTATGCAAGAAAAGTTTTGAAGACGTGAATAATTTTTTTCAGCTTGAGGCGCTTCAGTACTTCGCATCGTTCACCATAACAGTAAAGTCTCTAGCAGAAAAAAAAATTTCCGGGATTTTTTTCTTGAAAGTATATAAAAGTTGTATATGATAAGTTGCAGAAGCGGCTTTATAAAGGAATGATGATGAACGTAGGGGTACAAGAAGCCTAGCTGAGAAGCAGTCGCTTATCCCCGGCTCAGACATTATCGTGTCAGGAGGGTTTTCAGTGTCAAGGATTGAATTAAGGTTTCTTCACACTGTCAATGGGTCAGTGAGAGGTTCTTTAGTGTCAAGGGTTCAATTAGATACCATTAAGTGTCAAAGGTTAAACTAGGTGTTCCTCACTTAATTATGGGCTCTTAGGTGTCAAATATTCCAGCAAAGGTTCCAACAGTGTCAAGGGTTCCACTAGGGGGTGTTTCACAACTTGAAGAGAATTATTTATAAATTTGATGAACATTAAGAGACGACAACAGAGTCTATCACCTGAGAGACAACTTATGGGGGAAGTTCCAGTGTGACAAGATGACAGGGTCGACAACAACAGCCTAATATTAAGTCCATCAATACTAAACCAACCGTACTACCACCGTCAAACGAACCCCCATCAAGACAATTACTCCTAAGCTACTGACTGGCCTTTATCCACCGTAGACAAAACCCATTACACCCACTAGAAGATCCAATTCCTAATTAACGTAAATGGAACATCAATGTACCTCACTAGTAAACAGGGTAGAAGTCAAGTAAAGGTTCGTCTGGCGTAGCTTCGTTTTATTAGGATGATTCGATTAAGGAAAGAAGGTTAAGTGGTGTTGATTGCTAGTACTGGCGTTGATAATGGGATGAAGAGCTGGGTAATTACCTGAGGATGCAGACAATGTTTACGCCGTTTTCTGTTCTCTCATCAAGAGGGTTTCGAGCAAATTTTCGAGGGTGACTAGGCTAATCGTCCTCCAATCTAATAAGCCCCATTTCTAAGAGTTTCCAAGCTAATCCCACCTAACCCTACCACTAGAATGGATTTCAAACTTATTGGTTGTCTTAGATAGTGTTAGGATATAGCTAGGGCCTATTAGAATTCGGCTTATTAATATCGGGACACATTTAACCTGCAACCAATTCCAACGAGGACGATTAGGACATTTCACAGTTCTAACAGGACACCAGCCGTAAGAGATTCCAAATCCTACTGCTTAAATCAGGCTAAGTTGTGGTCTAGCAAGGACTGGACCCCATCTAACCTGCAACCATTAACCGAGAGTGAGGACGACTGCGACATTTGCTCCGGAACTTCATTTTGATAACGACGTGTGGCGGTTTGTCAGTGGTGGTGGTGGGCGGGTGGTGAGTGTCTGGTTGGGAGGTTAGTGGTGGGAGAGATTGGAGCGGTGTTATTTAAAGAGGCGGTACAGATATGCTCCGGGACGGTTATGTGGTGTGTGTGTGTGTGTGTGTGTGTAATAGTGTGGAAAGAAAAGACGGAAAGAGGGGGGAGGGAGAAAGGGAGCAAAGGAAAAAACAGAGGGGAGGAGAGAAAACAGGAAAGGGAAGAAAGGGTGGGAAGGATGGAGAAAAGACAGTAAAAGGAAAAAGAGAGGAAGGAAGGGAAAGTTGAAGAAAGGAGAGAAAGAGGGATGGAAGTAAAAAAAAAGAGGAGAAAATGTAAGGAGGTGGTAGGAGAGAGAATGAATGTGAAGAGAGACAAGGGAAGGAAGTTGGTGAGAGAGGAAGAAAGAGAATGGGGGAAGTGGTAAGAAACGAAAGAAGCGGAGGGGGAAATGGTTGTCAGGGGAAGGGGAGAAAGATTAGTCGTTCTATATTTCGCAAAAGCAACACCTGAGTATATCCACTGCCTAGAAATCATTTAACTCCAGCATCTTTGTGAGGTAATTACGGTTAGGTTAGGTTGGGTTAGGTTAGGTTAAGTCATACCGGTACTAAAAAAAAACACATCCCTCATTCTTGAAAAAACATCATCAGTCAGGTAAAGAAAATCGGGATAAAATGCTGACTAAACGGAAGGAAAATACAGTTCCTCTCATCGTCCGCTATCATTCATTCTGCCTCAGTGAAAACGGATTATATTCTACTGTGGTGTTCCGTTTCCACAACAGGGCCATAATATATGTACTGCTGTAGCCTCACACACGCAAATTATCTAACATTTATTGCAGACCAACACACTGGGGTAAGAAAACCAATATTATCTCGAGTCACATATATAAAACAATGTATTTCAAGAATAGAAAAAGAGATGACAAAGTTCTTCCAGCTTCAATATTTTCCAAGCAAATATTTTTTCGCATCTTTTAAGGGACGCCTGGCTGGTGTGTCCTAGGATGGGTCGAGCTATAATTCAGTAAACAGTATATTTTTCGTATAATGGCAGTGGAATCCATTACAATAGCTATCAGTGTGTTTGGGTGTGAGTGTAAATATGCAAGTGCGAGAGAACACATCTAAATATTTTTCATACCAAGTAAAATTAACAGACAACAGCAATATATAGTATTAGAGACGTTTCTTTGGTAGGTTTATGTTAGTTACGAGCGAACACGATCACTGGCAATATCTCACGTCATGACCTCGGGGGGAAGGGGGCAGGGTGGGGAGGGAGGGGCGCCTCAACAATATTGCCTCTCGAGAATAAGGTTCTGGAATCTTAGGAAATGTTACACCTCAGGAATATCAGACCAGGTGAAGACTTTGTATATAACAATCTCTATAAAAGGTGTGTCTAATTCATCAATGAAGTTTTAGTATTGACATTAGGCCTAACAATTGCATTTTTATTCTATTCGTTGATATTGGGAGCTGCATGTGCTAGTTAACACACGAAGAGTTTTAAACTTAAAAAATCAGTAAAATGCTTACAAAGATACTGCATAGAAAACTGTTGCTGTAAATACAAAGGCAGTGCACAGTGGATGAGCCAACTTCCTCGACACACTGATGTACCCGGGTCCTTGGGTAATTAACATAAACTATATGGTACACACCTACACTGAGAGAAAACACTGACTTATAACAACAACGAAAATAAACAAGAGAAACATTAACAAACGTGGAGATTATCACAGACAGACAGACAGAGAGACAGACAGGTATATAAGCAACCAGACAGAGACAGACAGACACAGAGCGATTAAGAAGAAAATACCAAACAAGAATATAATCAATGCACACACGTAGTACACAATAATGTACTGTATATACAATTACTATACCTACACGATACAGTAGTTTTTTTTATTAATGAAAAATTAGCAATAGCAGCATAGGAAATAAAATAAGTACATAAATACAATTCATTAAGTAACTACAAAACTGGTGTTCGTAAAGTAATTCCATTTACCTTAAATCCTAGCGTTGATTTGCTCATCCGAAGCAGCGACCACGTCTTAAAAAAGATGTGGTCGCTGCTTCGTTATCACAGTAGATTTTAAAGGCACCGAGCCTTCCACAGGTTCCTTCATACGAGCCCTGTCCTTCACACTCGTGTGTACGGTTGAGGTAGCAAGATCGAGTTCCCGTGAGAATGACGAGTTTTTCCTCCTTTACACTGCTTAATACTTTCAACATCTGTTCTAGATCTATTACGACCACGTCCTACACTCTTACTATCACATGGGCGCTTTCCTGTCATTTTACAACACATTTAAATGCGATTTACGAAAGATAATTTAGATATGCACAGGGGATGCGCACTGTAGCAGTCTAACAACGTGATTGTCTGATTTAGAGCAAAAATGACGCCTAACGCCTCCTCTGTGGCTCTCATCCGCACTATATGACGTCCGTGACAACGGATACTCGTCCGCAACCCGAAAAAAGACTAAGAGGAGAGTATCTTTAAAGTCGGAAATCCGTAACCCAAATCATCTGTAATTCGGGGAATGTCTGTACTGTGTTGACATTATTCACCGCATAAATTGAAAATTCTCTACTGTTTCAGACCTAAAAACCCATGAGGAACAGACCCTGGTGGCGTCCCTTTTTCGATTATCGATTAAGTATTTATCACATACAAGCGGATCCACATTATTCATCTGTTGGTGAGGAAAGGTTGAGGCTTGTTTGGTGGCCTCCATAACCCTTCTTGTGAGGACAAAAAATAAACAAATAAAATAAGCAAGAGTGAGAAGAAGGATGATCAAAGGAGGAAGACGAAAGACCTAGTCCAACTTTTGAGGCAGTATCGAAAGAAAAGAAATGTGGTGGAAAATGCCAGGTGCCCCCCCACACACTTGGGACACATCCGTTACTGAGCTGAGAACATGTCCCACACCCTCACCCTGCTGAGAGCATGTCCCACACCCTCACCCTGCTGAGAGCATCTCCCACACCCTCATCCTGCTGAGAGCATCTCCCACACCCTCACCCTGCTGAGAGCATGTCCCACACCCTCACCCTGCTGAGAGCATGTCCCACACCCTCACCCTGCTGAGAGCATGTCCCACACCCTCACCCTGCTGAGAGCATGTCCCACACCCTCACCCTGCTGAGCCCGCTGAGGCATTCCCACCTCCCTGGAGGCGTCCCACCTCACCCCGCACCCACACCTCACCCTGCTGAGGCATGTCCCACACCTCACCCTGCTGAGAGCATGCCCACACCCCACACCTCACCCTGCTGAGAGCATGTCCCACACCCTCACCCCTGCTGAGAGCATGTCCAGCATGTCCCACACCCACCCTGCTGAGCAGTCCCACACCCACCCACGAGCATCCCACCCCCCCTGAGAGCATGTCCCACACCCTCACCCTGCTGAGAGCATGTCCCTCACCCTGCTGCGTCACTTTGGTAAAAATTTGTTGCTAAAATTTCACAGTGAACTTGGTAAAATTTTCTTATAGAGTTACTAACACTTTCTTGAGGCAACAAACAAATGTGAGTTATTTGAGAATAACATATTGGAACTTCCTTAGAACTATGCGCTAAGTTAATAAATAACAGCGCCCTTTTCTTGTTTACAAGGTAGGTTGAGATTATACATGTAATCTCACGTAATTAACTTTCCTAAATGGTTGTAAGAATATAAGTACCTAATACAATACGAAGTTCTTTTTTTTATTATTACTCTCCCATGTGACTGTAATAAGAAAGTGTTAATTAATTCAGGAAGGAAAAATGCCGAAATTCGCTGTAAAACCAACGCATTACTGTTGTAAATATTTACCATTTAATTTTCCTGGAATGGGTTTAGTATTGTATTTTTTTCTTCGGTTTTTCATATCCACCTCCTACGACGTTAGGTACTTAATGTTTACGAAAGCTGCATACATAAATTAGAATTTTAAGGGATATTGTATTTACCTGTATCCAAAGAATACAAATTCAGTGGAGGGAGGGAACCAAGAAAGACATTAGGGCGAGCGAAAAAAGAACAGGTTAGGTTACCTTAGGATTTAATGTGGATTGCACTAACTTAGGGAAAACCGGGCAACGAGGTCATCAAAACCTTACCTTACCTTGGGCGGCGTCAAGGAGGAAATGTACATAATCAAATGTGTTTCCTCGAGACAGGTCTTGGCAAATTGAACGAATGTGTTGTGGTCAAATTTCTAGGTTACGATATGTTCAGAACCTTGACTTTCCTAAATTGGTTTAGGTTACCGTACGGCCGTAATGACCAGGCATTGACGACCTTTAAATCAAACCAAGTTCAATGATAGGTAAGTCTTCTTTATGTTAGACTATTTTCGCCCCCCCCCCCCAGGCCCCGATGTGGATCAGTGACCGTAAAACAAAAATAAAAAAAATAGATAATAAAAAAAAATATGCTAGAATATGTTAGATCAGGTCGACTATGGTATGATTAAAAAAAGGATGAATGAGTGATAACGAGATTTACAGCTTCAACTCCTGACACATAAACCTCAGTGATCTATAAAGAACATCCCGTCAGAGGCAATGAGGGAGTCTAAAGGAACAATTTTAATTTTCGTCGACAAATTCAATTTTCTGTGGTATAAACCTTTACGCCATATAAATTATTCGTAAATGCGGTCGAAAAAGAATCATGTTACTTTCATTTGTTGAGGACATCTTCGTCATAAGCTCACTGAAATTAGAGCTGTATCGGCTGAACAGGTTGAGGTAACATACTGTATCCCGTCGCTTGAAATAAGAGACTACAGTATTACAATTGGTGGGTAATAAGAGTGTATTCTAAAAGGTTAAACTGCAATCAACAAACTGACATTTCTGTGAGGATATTGCATTTAATAGGACAATCAAAAGTGTTTACGTCCGCTTTACAGATAGGCAAATTTTTCGCATGGAGAACTACAATAACAGCGTAATGCGTTTATTTGCTGCTGTTAACGGGAAATGATAAAGTGAGGGCTACATATTGTACTCTACTCTGGAAGTGCTGCTACGCCATTCATATGATGCAGGCATTTGGTATATTCGTGGCTTGAATGAAAACTTTGTACCGTGAATCACCGATATATTGTTACTCTACATATAAAGATTAGTTAACAATACGATCCAATGTTGTCTTTGGTTCCATGATAACAGATAATAAACAACTAATCCAAGCGTCGATGAGATTAAAGATTAGTTAAGTTTTAGCTGACAGGATAGACTTCCGGAGAGATGAGGCTTTCTGAAGGAGACTCAAGTAAACAAGGAAGTAAGAGTATGTCCTCGCGTGAGTCTGGGTTCGGATTATCAAAGGTTAGTAAGTGTATGGGAATATTCCTCTTAACTAGAGAGATGAAGCACCCAACTAGTCACTTCAATAAAAACACGAAAGTAACGTTAGAAAAATATGTTTAAAATTATGCCGAGAATCTTAACTACATACTTCTTTTACCTACAGCTTAGGGATCTACCTAGCACACACACACATACACACACTACACACATGCACACACTACACACACACACACACACACACACACACTCTGTATTCAGTTGACATTAGGCAACCCAGAAGTTCCTAAGCACACCTTCCAAGTTTACCTAACATCTCGTGAAGGCCAAGTGTACTCCCCGGGGCTCCCTTTAATAGTCACCACCACTATACGACCACTACACCACCAACACTATACGACCACTACACCACCACTACACCATCACTATACGACCACTACACCACCACTTCAGCAACACTATACGACCACTACACCACCAACACTATACGACTACTACACCACAACTTCACCACCAATATACGACCACTACACCACCACTTCACCACCATTATACGACCACTACACCACCACTTCACCACCGACCACTACACACCACTTCAGCAACACTATACGACCACTACACCACCAACACTATACGACTACTACACCACTTCACCACCATTATGCAACCACTACACCACTTCACCACCATTATACGACTACTACACCACCACTTCACCACCATTATACGACCACTACACCACCACTTCAGCAACACTACACTACCACCACTTCACCACCATTATACCACTACACCACCACTATACGACCACTACACCACCACTATACGACCACTACACCACCAACACTATGCGACTACTACACCACCACTTCAGCAACACTATACGACCACTACACCACCACTATACGACCACTACACCACCAACACTATACGACCACTACACCACCACTTCAGCAACACTATACGACTACACCACCAACACTATACGACTACTACACCACCACTTCACCACCATTATACGACCACTACACCACCACTTCACCACCATTATACGACTACTACACCACCACTTCACCACCATTATACGACCACTACCACCAGCAACACTATACGATACTACACCACCACTTCACCACCATTATACGACTACACCACTTCACCACCATTATGCGACCACTACCACCACTTCAGCAACACTATACGACTACTACACCACCACTTCACCACCATTATACGACCACTACACCACCACTTCACCACCATTATGCGACCACTACCCACCACTTCACCACCATTATACGACCACTACACCACCACTTCAGCAACACTATACGACCACTACACCACCAACACTATACGACTACTACACCACCACTTCAGCAACACTATACGACCACTACACCACCACCACCATTATACGACCACTACACCACCACTTCACCACCATTATACGACCACTACCACTTCAGCACTATACGACCACTACACCACCAACACTATACGACTACTACCACCACTTCAGCAACACTATACGACCACTACACCAACACTACGACTACTACACCACTTCACCACCATTATACGACCACTACACCACCACTTCACCACTATACGACCACTACACCACTATACGCACCACACACACACCACTATACGACCACTACACCACCACTATGCGACCGCCGCTTCCGCGCTAAAATCCTCTATGCACTCACTCAACATTTGTCCTCGAAAAAACGGAAGGCCTTTTTGTATTTGTTTCTCTTCAATGACTGCATTTGGGGGCTGTCGGTCTCTTTTTTTTTTTTTTTTTTTTTTTAGGGAATTAGCCACCCGGGCTGGTCGAACGACCCCCCAGCAGGGCCTGGGGGGGGCAAAAATAAGAACAGAAAGAAATTATAAATTATACTGTGTTAATCTACACCACGAAGATGCCGGAAAACCAGCCTTTTAAATTGAGACAGATTGTATAAGTATTGAAACGCAGAAGAGCGCAGAGCATTCCACAGTTTGGCTGTGTGAGGAAAGAAGGAGGTACTATAACGGGTTATTCTAGTGGGACCAACATCCACAGAGCAACGGTGGGCACCGGGGGCAAGACGTGTGTTACGAGCCCACGGCCTTGCCGGCGGTACACAGGATGCCAAATCCACTGAACATTGCCCGTTAAAGTACCTGTAAAAGAGAGTGTGTGTAGCAACATTGTGGCGAAGAGAAAGGGAAGAGAGATTGTCGACTAAAGGAGGAGAGTTAATAAGAGGAAATGCCTTTGATTACATTCTATCTAACAGTTGGACAGAAAAAGAGCCATCCCAGATATGAGAGCAGTACTCCAAGTTAGCTATCCAAACTTAACTAAACTACTGTACACCAAACCACATCTGATTTGTAGTAGTAGTTGAATAAGGGTGCGCCAAGTCCGTAAACTTTCTAGTGATATATTTGTTTTTAAGGGCACGCCTTGCGCAAGGCGCGGGCGATTAAACCCCAAGGCGAAAGAACGGATCGGGTTACCCTCGTGTCGGGGAGACAGTCAGCAGGCACCGAACTCGCAGCAACCTAATCCAACCTAACCTAACCTAACCTAACCACTTTTTTGTATTTTGTAAATTGAAATGATGCCGCCTAGAAAGCGATAAATATTGACTAAATCTCGTATAAGATTTCAGTTAATAATATTCTTTACGCTAATAGAAAATCCAATTGAATATTGTATATATTGTGGTTGTGTTAGTCAGACTAGGGTTGTCTTTCCTGACCAACTCGTTGATGTTATAATGTTATTACTACGCTTAACAACTAAGGTGTTTAAACACGATGCGGGGTTAATAATTACGTTAGTCCATCAACAATTACAAGAAATAAAATAATTGGCTGTGTTTTGTGTATACGGTATTCACTGCCGGGCGTATGATCACACCTTTGATAACGCACCTATGACTGATTCATTACCGACCCCTTAAAAAAAAAAAAAAAAAAAGTGGGAAACTAATTTTTCCCAATCTCAATCTTTCTCTTATTATTTGAAATTTAAGTAAAAAAAAAATCTAAAATAAGGTAAGTCAATATTAATCTACGACGCTGCCCCGCCGTGTCTGATTTACTGCATCACGAGACAGTGGTTATGTCGAAAGCGAGAAATATATGCAGAAATTGTGCTAACGTAATATTAAATTTATCTTCCATAGACCATTTACAGATTGTTTCTATCATATGAGCATGAAACGTTATTAAAGTTTAAAAGTGTACACCGACATTACAATCATTATTTTTACATAGCATTTGATGTAAGTTGACTGCCTCTTACGGTAGATGAGAGAAAATAATATTTTTTCCAGCCATGGTGTAGGGCGGCCGGCAGACAGACTCACCATTCATTTGATGTTAACTAGGGATGAATCTCTCTTAATTTACCATTTCTTATGACAAGTTTGTTTACTAATCTAGTACACCCTATAGTAGATTAGTTGAAATGCATTATAACATCAACACATTCGCTGTCATTCATTCTCTGGCTGTTGTCAGATGTGTGCTAATGTGGTGTTCCCCTTCCATAACACAACCCCCCAACACTTCCATTTGGTGATAATGAAGATAGGAGCAGCACTAGGGGAGAGGGAAATTAGAGAGTGGATGGTAGAAATTGAAGCTGGTGGATGGAGACAGTAAGTGGATGCTAAAGGCGTTGGTGTAGGTGAGCCCCAGTGAATGGATTGCTGGAGGAAAATTCAGTACCGGGGCCTTTGTGTGTTAAAACTGAGTGATAACACAAAAAAATTATATAAAGGTATTTTTAGAAAAAAAGTTGTCGCGAGCGTAAGATACGACGGAGAGAGAGAGGGAGGAAGAGAGCCCGCCTGCGGAGAGCACATCAGAGAAGGAGGGGAGAGTAGACCCTCCCCCAATCAATCAGTCTGAATACACAAGAAAACTCCACAGCTCATCTTACACACGGCCTCCAGGGCATGAGAAGGGACGCTTATATAGGTAAAACAAAAAGATATTTGATAACTCGCATCCATGAACACTTGGGCCGTTCCGTCCGAACAGGCCAGTTCATCACACAACCACCACATTCATCTATCCGTAACCACGCCCACCAACATGTAGGTGCGCGTGATTCAAGTATATGCTGATAACCACAAGGAAACAAGACTAAGTTGGGTTTCTTTAATCACTAACGTTCCGGAGAAATCATTTTCCATCAGCAGAGCCCAGAAAACAAAAAGTTTCAAAAAAGTTTTAAAAATACAGGTGATATACAATAAAAACATAATATTTTACCAAAATTTACCTTCCACAAAATTTAAAGAATGAGCACTTCAATTTAAAACCGACAAAAATGACGAGTGACCTACGTATTGTACAAAGCTAAAATCAGGAAAAATAAAAATGTGAAATAATATACAGGGGGGTATTAGCTTAATTTAGACGAGCCTTAGTGCGAAAAACACAAAAATTCACAGGAAGCCATATCACAAATGGATGGCTTTACTTTATACTGATGCAAGGCTTCCATAATGAAGAGGTCCGTCTCACAGTTGCTCCTGCCAAGAACTGAGAAATCAGACGGCGAAAACGAGTGGTCATGTTGGTGGGCGTGGTAACTGGCCTGTTCGGACGGAACGGCCCAAGTGTTCATCGATGCGAGTTATCAAATGTCTTTTTGTTTTACCTATATATGCTGCCCTACAGCTAGCACACGTAAATTGATAAACAACTAAGGATTGCAGGTGTGTGGGTATGGTGTCTTTAATTTTAAAGAATTTTTTAATTGAACTCTGGGTTTTGAAGACAAGTCTAAGATAAATTTATGGATAGAATTCATTGAAAAGCTTCTTAAGTTTGTTTCTAAGTTTGTTTCCGAAACGTTAGTGGTTAAAGAAACCCAACTTTATCAAGATGTTTGTGTAATATATACCGTTCATAGAAAACAGGTCTGAATCGCTCTCTCGATTCCCATGTTGTTTTGACTGCAATTCGAATGTCAATCGTGAGCAAATCAGCCAATTAGACGCCATCGTACCGCAAGAATATCCCTGTTGCCACGTGTACAGTATATGGCGACAGGGGACTGACTATTTTACTCGCATGGATGTCTGCTTCCAGACTCGGAGGCTCTACCCACCCACAGGTCCATTAACATAATAATGTTTCCAATCAGGAATATTGCTGCTTGAAGAGTTTCCGCAGAATGTTTTATTCTCCAGTTCATTTTCTACTTCATTTCTTCACATGTTCTGCGAGTTCATGGGAAACAAAATTAAATTTCCATTGAGTTCCGAAAAAGTCTGTTTGCGAGAGAAAAGAAATTTACTGTTCGTTTAAATTAAAGAGAGTTCCTGTGGCGCTGAGGCAGTTTTGTGGCGTCCCTCTGTATTCTGCGGCGTACCCAGAAATTTGCCAACTTTGCGAACTTTGAACTAAACATACCGAGGTACGGTAGTGTTGAAATACGAGATAATTAATATTTTTCTGCGAGTTCATGATGAGTTTACCGTTCAATTACTGATGCTATTACTTTTGTTTATTTCGTTATCGCTATTATTTTTATTTTCTTATTGCTAAAAATTATTTATTTGGTTTAATTTATTAGCTCAAGGGGGGTCGCCTTCGCCCCTCCCCCCCTTCGGTACGAATATGAATGTATTTGCGTGTATCAGTTTGTATATATAATGAGTGTATTTTGTGAGTATATTCGTGTGTATTTCTATGTTCGGGATATGAATGTGTATGTTAGCGCGTCGGAATACTTCTATCAGTATATTTTGAATATCCTCCTCGTCACTTGTCTGGCGGTCGGTCATTTCTCTATTACGCGTTGTTGTCAGGCGCGAAGTGTAAACAGGCTTTTACTTTAGCTGAACATGTGCCACTGTTCGTTTATATTGGACTGTTGCCAGGTATTGGGTTTGTACATGTGACAGTGTTTGTCTTGCCTGGACTAAAAAACAGTTCACACTTGGTGCTTCCACAGCACACACTTTAGATTAAGCTATTAACACCACAGTTTCCTTTGCATTATCTACCCATTCCGAAAAATTTCATTAACATTCTTTTGCTATCTCAGGTTTACTCACACCTTTGTTGCCACCGAGCCCGAATATTATTTTTTTAAGTAAGAATTTTGTTTTGGAATATAGGTACAATATAATTGGAAGTCGCAACCAAACCTTGCCGAACCGAATCCTACCCAACCCTAACCTTAACACAGCCGAGTCTAGTGGTTCTTAACATTTTAGGAGCTGCACCCACTTATGATCACCCTTGAATCCGTGTGGCTCCCCCTGATCCCCAAAGAACCTTAGAAAACTTTTATTATAAGTTCCAGATTGACCACCTTACAAACAGTGGTTGGGGTCAACAACAACAACAACAACAACAACAACAACAACAACAACAACATAATTCTAAATTCCTTACAAGTGACGACAGTTCAGTACGTAACGAGACATTTACATATTGATGAACCTCCAACAGCTAATATTATCAGCCCGGGTCGTGTGGGTACCAGCCTCTTGTTGAGTCAGGGAGCGACGCCAGGCTCCTGCTCAGCGTCAGCGTCTCAGGAGGGTGATGGAATGAGGGGGGGGAGGAAGGAGGTAAATTGACACAGATTTAATTAAATTCCCGTTTGGGTATAAACACCGATTCCAAATAAACATTGATTCTAAGTTGTATACACATTGTATCATAATAAACATTGATTTTGGGCTGCGTACAGAACAAAAATAATCAGTAACTATTATTCATATCATAAAAAAACATTGATTTTAAGTTAGAGTACTCACACACCTACCCACCCCCACACACAGTACAACTGAGCCAGGTCACAATAATGAGCTATATAATTGTTGGGAGTGGAGACGGAGATCTATGCAAATGGCAACCCTGGGCTGGGACACAACGAACCTTAACCTCTCATCATGTGAGGTCTTTCCTTCCTTCCGTCCTGACAGCGACGAAAGACGCTTCCCTGTGGGAGACCACCTTCTGCAGCTGCTGCTTGTTAGATATTCTGCTGTCATCGCCGCATTGGTCATTATAACAATAACAATCACTATTTTTTCTCGAATTATCACCCATAACGGATTGGTGATGTAAGCGACCAGTTTTGTGTTGCATATAAAAAAAAATAGACTGACAGTGCATGAAAAACCCATTAGGATACATTAAACAGATATATATGTACGTGTCGTGTGTCGTGTGTATAACATATACCGGGGCAAAATTTTCTGGACAATTACACACAATTTGAAAACTGAGTCCTGCTCTTGTTATCTTTTTGATGGGTGTAATTTAAAACAGTCTGCAACATGCAAAAAAAAAAAGGAAAAACTTCTAAAGGTGCAGTACAGGTAAATATTGTAATACAGTATTAGGATGAAGAAGAATTAATTACATCAAAATAGAGAAAAAACAATCCCTCAATCGTAAAATATCATTATCAGTAAAGTCAGAAAAAGGCGAGATCTGGAGGTGTCATAAATTCAGCTAATAATATAATCGATAAGTAAACAATGTACAAAGCTCACAAAGCTATAAGGTCGCTTTGTATTGGTCAGCTACTAATACACGCCCTAGTCCACCTAATGGCTAAAACCTCACGATATTCCCATGATACAAACCATAACAAAAACCCAATAACATTTTTTACTTCATGTGGTCGTGAAAATAAATAATCTTAATAAAAACTGAGCATGACAGGACAGCTAACGTAACCATATGACCAATGTTTACGTTACTGGGCGTCGTTAGCAACACACTGACGCGGGTAAAGGCTCGACCAATAGAGATGGAGTGAATGGTCGGGAGTTCTCGCTTGTGTTTTTACCGCATATGACAAAACTGATCATAAATATACATCGTGTATGTATGTACTCGTATGTATGTATGTATGTATGTATGTATGTTTTAACATTTAGCCTAAACATTACACAATCACAAGTGCTTCAAATTGTCTTGTATTTAGTCTCTTTATATTTCTATCTTGAGATACCGAGATCCTTTTTATGGCCGACTGTACATATGTGTGTGTGTGTGTGTGTGTGTGTGTGTGTGTGTGTGTGTGTGTGTGTGTGTGTGTGTGTGTGTGTGTGTGTGTATGTGTGTGTGTGTGTGTGTGTATGTGTGTATGTGTGGTATATACATAAAACATGAAAGTAGAGGCAGCAGAGGAATAACATACATATATTACTGATAACACAAGGTACCGCCACATTCCCTGTCCCTAATTAAGTTGTCCAGTCATCAGCATTAAGTGAGTCAAGTAGTTTCCACCTTCACGCAGCTTAAGTTGTAGCCAATTTGTATGGTGACGTTATACCTAAACTTTCCTCCTTCTTACGTCTTACTGGCTTGGAAATTAGTCGAGTTATACGAGGTAATTAGTGACAAAGGCATCCCCCCTTCCCCCCCCCCCCCTACCCGGTGTGGAGGTGGCTAGATAGGAGGATGTCAGCACGATGCTTTTTCCCACACCTGTGTCAACATTCTCAAGGATTCTTACGCATGTTTTCTACTCTTCACTGACAATAAGAGAAATGCTTTTTGTTATAGTCTCTCGGGGGGATTTGATTATTGACGCCATCTTTGTGTCGTAGATTCATTTAGCCCGTTAAATTTGATGAAGGAATTTTGAGAATCCAATTTCGTGTGGTAGCTTAAATGGAGTCGCTAGATGCATTCTTACGTATCCCTTAGGGGAAAAGTTATGAGGTGGTAATAGTAGAGTCGTGGCCTTGATCCTGACTCTCGTATACAGGCACTTACCGGGGGCGCCGCGCCACTCGTCAACATGACCAGCTCTTGGGTATTATAGGGGGATCGTCCGGTAATAGATTTCATTACAAAGGATCAAACAAGATGAGGAGAGGATCTAACTCCATTGTGAGGCATCCAATGCATTGTTGATGAGCGACGGGGGAATAATACAAAATTAAAGGAAGAGAATAATCTTTATATTGCAAAATTTAATAGTTTTTGGATTATCAGAACAAAACAAAGAACCTTCGTGTTTAAGTGGGTTCTCTTGACAGCCTTGGCAAGATGTCGATCTAAGGAAGGTTAACTCCCACCATCAGCCAACACACCTGATAGTCTGTATTCGTTTCATGGCTGAGTGAGCAAGAGTTACTGCACAAAGAGAAAGCCCAGTCTCCTATTACAGCCGCTAACCGAACCCCTGACGATTACTTCAACCCAGGATTACAGAGTGAACAAATAATGATGTAAACAGTTTACAACCTGCATTAAAATTGAATAAAGTTTGGTTTATGTATGTATGTATGTATGTATGTATGTATGTATGTATGTATGTATGTATGTATGTATGTATGTATGTATGTATGTATGTATGTATGTATGTATGTATGTATGTATGTATGTATGCATGTATGTGTGTGTGTGTGTGTGTGTGTGTGTGTATTGAACACGCTAGTGGCCCAGAATTAGTATCATATAAATTGTAGAACGAAACATGATATAAAGTATATATTTACACTACTCAGACTTTGAATACAAAAATATAATGTAATTAAATGTTATTTATATTTTCATTCACTGTAATTAAAAACTATCTCACCGAGCAAAGTGGGACTGAAGTGAGATAAAAATTGAAATAATTATAAAAAAAAGGAAATTAGCACTACAGGAATAGTCATAAAATTAAAGGAGAGCTAACACAAACACAGCAAAACACAGTGTTGTCATACAAACACAAAAATGAATTTATAGTGCAGATACTGAGCACAAATGGCGTGACAGCAATGATAACAGCACTAACAACGTGGCAGTGAGCCCGTCCCACTATCAACACAATAATACAACAAAGTTATTAATCAGTTATGGGAATCGTTTCTGAAAATTTGACGTCTAGACTTAAAGATTGAATTCTGTGTCACGCGAGAAAGATACTTGACGATGTAAACACTTCAGGAGTCAACACGTCTCACCGGGGGATGTTATTACGACTAAGTGTTGATACCTGTAGGATACTAGTGGCATCCGAGAGGGCCTTTGATACCTCCAATGTCTCTTTGAACTACACGAGTCTTCTAAGACGCTTGACTTCCCTGTCACCTATCAGTGTGCCCGTTTTGGGTTACAAAGCGCGATCCTGTCTTTGACGCCTCTTGCCCCTACCTGACAGTTCTTTTATTCACCATCCTCACACCTCCAATTAAATAATTCCATGACGAAGTACCTGTATGGATAATTTGTTAATTTAAATTGTTGAAAGCCAAAAATTCATGATATTACGTGTTTACTGTCTGACTTGGTTGTCACTTTGGTATCTACGAATCATGTCTGCGTCCGAGGGCGAATAGCCTCCCTCCTGCACTCGGATCAGTGCGTCACTACGTGCGTTTTAGCCCAAAAAATCCGTTTAATTTCGACTTGGAAACTCTGAACTGTCTCTTAAACCATCAACAACTAAGACAACTTATTAATAGACTAAAATATGAAAGGAAGAACACACAAAAGTTTCTTATTTCCTTTACATACTTTAGGCTACAAGTTCAATGACAGACAGACAGACAGACAGTGTGAGAGAGGGTGGAGGGGGAGGGGGGGGGGGTTAAAATGGAAAGGATTTTTTGTCACAAACAATAATAAATTCCAAACGGGTCAGCTGGTGTGGCAATTAACAGCCTCCTGCCAGAAATCACCTGGCTTCAATTAATTAGAGTAGGTCATTAAATCAGATAATTGTTTCCAGGGCCCCCCCATCCTGCTGCCCTTCCCTCTCACAGCCTTCATTACTCTCCCTTACTGATAAAAACTGGTGAGGCTCCTAGCTCTCTTGAACCCCTGCCTGGCCTCTCCTTCCATAATTACTTAATATTTATTATAGTTTGTATACCTGTACTGTCTATGAGTTGTTTGTATACCTGTACTATGTATGTCGTTTGTATACCTGTAATGTCTATGTATGGTCTGTATACCTGGACTGTCTATGTATGGTGTATGTATACCTGCCCTGCCTTTGTGTTGTTTGTATTCCTGCACTGTCCATGGACGTTGTTTGTATTCCTGCACTGTCCATGGACGTTGTTTGTATTCCTGTACTGTCCATGGACGTTGTTTGTATTCCTGCACTGTCCATGGACGTTGTTTGTATTCCTGTACTGTCCATGGACGTTGTTTGTATACCTGTACTGTTAATGTATTAGTATGAACTTGTATGATCATTTTACTGAATAATAACCGTATGTCTATCTATATTCTATCTATTCTTGACACTTGTATGTACTGTAGATAACCCACTCATATTTCCCACCACCACTGTACCAGTACCACTGTACTCCCACCACTGTACCATTATACCAGTACTTCCACTTTATTACCACCACTATACCGCAAAGACTGTGCCACAACTTCACTGTACCACCACTACCACTGAGCCATCACCACTGAATCATCACCACTGTACCATCACTACCACTGTACCAATTCCAATGAATCACTACTCGTCCAGGGGCCAGAACCCAAAAATTCGCCTACCGGTACCACCCGATAAAGCAAATTCTAATTGTTATTTTTAAATTGCTATACATCTCTAGTTTTTGTTTAGATATGATAGTCCTTGCAGGGTGATAGCTTATAAGTGCTTATCACCACCTGAATGACCAGACCCACTGCAGTATGACCGAATCCAGGAGAGTCGGAAGGTACAGTCTCGCTAACACGTTGTCACCTCTCCTGCTGCTCCACGAACCCCGAGATTCAGACTCGTGAACCCGAAGCAGTAAACATTGATGCATTATTATTCTCCCCACGGATACTTTGGGCTCAATAATCTGAATCTCGGGGTTCGTGGTGCAGCAGGAGAGGTGACAGGACGTTTGACCGGGACTGTAGTATCAATATTAGACATAACCCACGTAAAGAAAACATTGAAGGAGTGTTTCAAGGCTTGTATAACTGATTAGATTAGATATTATTATAAATGCTGAAGGGAGAAGTCATGTGGTAGATTCATATTACGGTAACATACGTGTATTTTAATTAAGCATTGTATCAGTATTTTTCTTTTTTTTTTACATAATGAGGAGACGAGAAAAAAAATATTATAATTTTTTTTTCCACTAGTCCACTCATTTCTAAAGTCTGCTCGTTCTGTGAGTGGAATAACCCTGATCATGTCATAGAAAGTCACGTTTGATGATAAAAAAAATCCCAACTGCGTCTCTCGTCAAGAACTTTTGAACAAATTTCATAACAGTTTGTTTGCGTTTTGAATGTGGAAGTTGCGCACAGCGATAACTTGGGTGAGGGGGGGGAAAGAGGGTGGGGGATACGGTGAGGGAGAGAGGGGTGAGAGGGTGGTTGGTTGGGGGGATAATTCGTGTCCAGGAAAGCTTTGGAGATGAAATGTAAACTTTAAAATGGACTTGCTCGGTGGTCAAGGCATTTTTTTCCCTAAGAGGTAAAGGATAAAGTACATATATTTATACGAAAAAACTATACATTACAGTAATTCTTCCTCCGCCCCCAACCCGGGATGATGTACCAATAAAGTTGCTCTACGGAAGAATGTTGAAGAATGTTAAGCATGAAAGGGCTGGTGGTGGTCTTCACATTTTTTGTTTCGAGTTAGAATAATGACAGAACAAAATGTGAATGTTATATATGTAATGTGATAATGTGGCAAATGTTGTCGTAAGTTTAACACGATAAGGTGGTGAATGTTATACTAAATTGAATGTGATAATGTAATACATGTTATATATTTAATGTAATAATGCTGTGAATGTTATTTTATATATATATATATATATATATATATATATATATATATATATATATATATATATATATATATATATATATATATATATATATATTTAATGTGATAATAGTGTGAATGTTGTTATAAGTGAAATGTAATAATGTGTATAAATGTCGTTACAAATTGAATGTGATAATACGTTCTATACAACAATATTTAAAAATTACCAAAAGTTGTGTTTAATAAAATTCTATATAACAGTGAAGAGAAACTGTTATATCACGGAGCTTAATTACGGAGTATAATCCTGTGTAATTAAGTACAGTACACAGAAGTAATTAGTACAGTCGTAGCCATAATTCCTTGGACACTTTACAGACGTGTTAAAAGTGTGTGTATTTTAGAATATATAATGAGAGTCTAGGGTTTAATCGGGTGAAGGTTGGTGGCATAAGTATACATTAATTACGACAAACACTCAAACATATTTCAAAATTCACTAAGAGATATGGATAAATAAAGGGGATTCTGTTTTGTCAGAGAGAGAGAGAGAGAGAGAGAGAGAGAGAGAGCGCAATGTTGACGCGCTTTTCAGTTCCACGTGCCATCCATCACTCTGGCCGTTTGTCTGTCTGTCAGTCTGTCTGTCCGTACGAGAGAGAGAGAGAGAGAGAGAGAGAGAGATGTGAAAAAAAATTTCATCTCAAAAGACTAGCTCACCCTTATTTATCATACCTTGTGGGTCACCTATCATACGTCGTGAGTCACTTATCATACCTTGTGGGTCACCTATCATACCTTGTGGGTCACCTATCATACCTTGTGGGTCACTTATCATACCTTGTGGGTCACTTATCATACCTTGTGGGTCACCTATCATACCTTGTGGGTCACCTATCATACCTTGTGGGTCACTTATCATACCTTGTGAGTCACTTATCATACCTTGTGGGTCACTTATCATACCTTGTGGGTCACTTATCATACCTTGTGGGTCACCTATCATACCTTGTGGGTCACCTATCATACCTTGTGGGTCACTTATCATACCTTGTGAGTCACTTATCATACCTTGTGGGTCACTTATCATACCTTGTGGATCACTTATCATATCACATACCTTGTGGGGTCACTTATCATACCTTGGGTCACTTATCATACCTTGTGGGTCACTTATCATACCTTGTGGGTCACTTATCATACGTTGTGGTCAATCATATCACTTATCATACCTTGTGGGTCACTTAGGTCATACCTTGTGGGTCACTTATCATACGTTCTGGGACCTTGTGGGTCACTTATCATACCTGTGGGGTCACCTCATACCTTGTGGGTCACTTATCATACAGGGTCACTTATCATACCTTGTGGGTCACTTATCACCTGGGGTCACTTCTCATACCTTGTGGGGTCACTTATACCTTGTGGGGCCACTTATCATACCTTGTGGGTTACTTATCATACCTTAGGGTCACTTATCATACCAGGGTCACTCTATCATACCATTAGGGTCATATCATACCTGTGGGTCACTTATCATACCTTGTGGGTCACTTATATACTTATACCTTGTGGGTCACTCTATCATACCTTGTGGGTCACTTATGTGGGTCACTTATCATACCTTGTGGGTCACTTATACCTTGTGGGTCACTTATTATACCTTTGTGGGGTCACTTATACCTTGTGGGTCAATTATCATACCTTGTGGGTCACTTATCATACCTTGTGGGTCATATACCTTGTGGGTCACATCATTGTGGGTCACTTATACCTGGGGTGGGGTCATAGGGTCACTTATCCTTGTGGGTCCTTATCATACCTTGTGGGTCACTTATCATACCTTGTGGGTCATACCTTCAGGGTCACTTATCATACCTTGTGGGTCAGTTATCATACCTTGTGGGTCACTTATCATACCTTGGGTCATCATACCTTGTGGGTCACTTATCATACCTTGTGGGTCACTTATCATACCTGTGGGTATCATACCTTGTGGGTCAGTTATCATGCCTTGTGGGTCACTTATCATACCTTGTGGGTCACTTATACCTTGTGGGTCACTTATACCTTGTGGGTCACTTATCATACCTTGTGGGTCACTTATCATACCTTGTGGGGTCACTTATCATACCTTGTGGGGTTACTTCTCATACCTTGTGGGGTCACTTATCATACCTTGTGGGTCACTTATCATACCTTGTGGGGTCACTTATCATACCTTGTGTCATGTATACTTTGTGACCCTCAAAACGAGTCTTACATTCCTAATATCGATGGTAGTGAGGTGAACCAACATGGCCGACAAAGTGAAGATTGACTATGGTGAAGACTCAAGAGGAGTGTTGATGTGTTTATTGGGGATTATGATAGGCTCTGTTGGGTGCGAGACCGTTCTTTAGTACTTGATAGTTCCTTTGGTAAAAGTTGAATCCTGGGTGGTGGTGGTACAATGGTAGTAGTGGTACAGTGTAGTAGTAGTAGCAATAGTAGTGATTCAATGGTAATAGAACTGTAATGGTGTTGTATAAGACGCGCGCGCGCGCGCACACACACACACACACACACACACACACACACACACACACACACACACACTCTTAAAACTTGGTACTTCTATTTTCTTTCTGTTTCCCAAAGCGGAGATGAACTATCTCTTACGACTAACTAAATCAAGTCTCCGTGCAATTCCGGTGTCAGTTTTACTGCCAGTTGTGGGTCATTACCTTAGACGAATCACAATAAGATGCGTTCTGACTTTTCCATTACATTTAAAGGTAAAAGATTAACGTTGGAGCGGTAGGGTACAGTATTCAGCCCTGGGAGTGCTCACTGAATCACACAGCTCGCCCTGTTGACACACCAACCTGCTCCGCCTCGGGTATTCCTGAAGCCAACACAAACAGCAGCCTGATCGAAATGAAACGCTTAACTGTGAAGGTTTAGCCGAGTGTTGTATATTTTGGTTTTGTATTGTATTTATTGAAGGAGTTTCGTTGGCTTATGTGTTATGGCGATGAAAGTCAAACATAAATTTAAAAGAAATGGAACTTGAGTGGAGAACTAAATTGCTTTCTTTTAGTAAAAGTTTGTGTCAAAGGAAGTTTGATTTCTGGAGTTGACATTCTGGATGGTGTATCTAATTCAGCTTTTGGATTGTTGTTGCAAACAGTGTCAGGATTTTTTTCTATGTTCTCGTGGGATGCAGCTTGGGTTATGAAATATAACTCATCATTATTAGCTTACCATCAGAAAGATAGTGTCTCTCAAGTTGTGATGCCTTAAGTATTAGCCTATTCATGACCACTACTTAATTTTGCTGTCGGGATTAGTTATTAATTATTTCCATAATTGACTGAGTAGATAACTCTCGCCTGATGTCCTAGGCCCTCGGGTCTGTGGCCGAGGCCCCCCTAAATCCACCCTGCTGTGAATGGGCACCTAACTTTATAATTGGGAAGTGAGTGCAGGCGAGTGCAGTGCCGGCCTTGTGTACCAAAGACTTATTATACAGTATATGCACTCTCCCTAATGGACAGTCAGGCCTATGGGACCCACTTTCACTTTACTCTGGTGAAAGAGTATCATAGAAACTCTTGGGTCTGGTAGTAAAATCCTAAAACTTTGAGTCAGGAGGAATCTTATAGACCAACAAAAGCTGGCAACCACGTCAAAAGGTTTTGCTGGACGTACTTGGAACTAACACAATCCGAGGAGTGGTGACCCGAGGATCACACACCAAACAGACAAAAACCCAATACGTGCGCTATGCGCTAACCAAATAAACGCAGTCGTGTAAAGCCACGGCACTATCTCTCCCACTACAATTCCCTTCCTAACCTCCTGCTCCTTCCTCTGTCATCTTCCCCGCTCTGCCTTTCGCTACCAACAACTTTTTTGGAGATTCTAAACTTGGAAATCAAAAGCTACATCCAGATCAGCTTCCAACCCTGTGAAACCTAATTACGGCTGAAAAAGTTAACAGCAAAACTGTAATAAAAATGTTAAGTATAGTAGTTAATTAAGTTTATTTTCATAAAAATAATGCTTTAAAATGATAAACAGGTTTAACAGTTGCGAGGGAAACAACAATTATTAATATTTTGGAAGAGAACCGGAAACAATAGTCTTTTTTTTTATTCTACATTACACTTCCATACGTTTGGGTGAAAAATATAACAAAGCGACATTGCCTGGTAAAAGTGACAGACTACAGTCACTCTCCAGTGTGAAGGACGCTACCACCCTGTCACCCGCCCGTTGATGCCGTTACTGGATGTCTGTTACGAAGCAGACTACACACACAGTATGGTATGGTATGTGTGTATGTATGACTCCATATTCTAATATGATCTGGCTTTCAGGGTGTTGAGAGCTCTTCACCACACACACCAGCCGCGGCAGGTTGTGATGTGAACCTTCATAAACAACTGGTTTGAAAACCTCGCTGCATCACCGAGGTATTAGATCAAGTGTTTATCTTTATTTTATTATCTTTTTTTGGGGGGGGGGAACTGACAACATTTTTTACCTATATATTGGAAATTAATGAGTTTGGATGAGTCAACATTCATTTTAACTGTAAAATGCATAAAGACGGCATCTGTAACTGATATCAACTGAATAATTAAGAGTGCGAAAACGAGCATAAATATTCCCAGGGTCATTAATTAACACTAATTACTTGAAGCCAGATCCATTAATCAGCATGTTGGGAGTACTGTACAGTACTTAAATTGCGATTATAAACGAAATAAACGAAATTACAAAGTTCACTAAAATAACAAAGAATTACGTTAAATGTTTTTTTAAGTAAAAGCACTTTTTGTCTAAAAAATGATAATTAACATGTTTAAATGTTTTAACTGTTAAGTGCAAAATAAAGACGGCATCCAAATATTACATGAAACGACTAATTAATGTGACCATATCTGGTTTAGGTAATATCGTAATTTGAATGTTATTTATTGTTATTATATTTAAACTTAAGTTAACCAGTTAGGTATATTCTTACATCTTCAGTAATGAGATTTATTAACCGTAAAGAACCTTTTTTGAAGAATCCCGTGAGCACCTCGGGGCGGGCGTTAGAGGGTGGCGCAACACTACCCCACACCCCTAGAGGCCGCCATCACCACACATTAAGCACTCATTTGTTACAACACCAAAGACGTCAAGATCACAGGTACGCTGAGTTGAGCCAGGGCGGTGATGGTGAAAATCTAACCAACACTTTTAACGAGAATTTTCAAGCGATCTCTCTCTCTCTCCTTCAGTGTAGCTCCACCCGTGTCCCTACAGTGTACACAGATCAGATAAAGCATCAACAACTTGGATCTTACGGTTAACCAAATTGAAAAATACGTAAATACTAAAAAACAAAAATGCATTTGATGAACATTTTGTCACCTTTATGTTACTGATATTATACAGTAAATATTACGATGAATTTCCAGTTAACTTTGCAATCCAAACCATCTGAATTTTGTTTTAGTTTTCGCCCCAACAGGATCGCATTATTTATTTAGCAGAAGGCGAGGATTACGAAAGGAAATGAATGCATCCCATCCGACACAGGTTTGTTTATATACATGTGTCATAGCTCGTGTTTCGTGTCCCACTTATCAACATAAACAAGGCGCTTTGAAATAATGAGAAAGATACACAGTAACATAAACATCAACTTTGGAAGTCAAATTAATAGGAAAGGGCAGAATATTTCATTAAAATTAAAGATTTGATGCTTACTGACGTTCTTTCATTATGAGTACAAGAGTGATGTTCACGTTTGTCGTTCAGTTGTAAGGACGAATGTGAGGCTATATATTTCTACTTGCAATGAAAGCATGCCAGTGGACCTCGATACCCCGTTGTTTTAATACAATTTTCTGTATTTTTAACGTATGTATGATTTGCAAAGATAGCCCGAACCTCCAGGAAATCCTATGAATAATGTAATTAATTTCATTTTACAAACTGCGTATTTTTCAGCGAGGAAATTTGTTAAAAATACGCAGTAGTCAGGAAAAACGAGACTGAAGCGAGTATACTAGAATATGAGGATACAGCATCTGAATGGATCCGTAATCTATGGGGATTTACCTTTCATCCCTGTTATCTCTCCCTCCCTCCTTCCTCCGTCTATTTTTGTCTTAGTTGAAATGCCTCCTCTTCCTCCCAACTTTTCCTGGTCGGTCTCTCTCCATCTTTAGTGTCTAGCTCACCGAGATACATTTCTTTAACCTCCTTGTCCAAATAAATATCAGGATTTCTGTACGTTGTCTCTTCCTACACCTCTCCTTTTCCTCCTTCTCTCCATCTTGTTATTCTTCTCTCCTTCATTTTGTCAGAGAACTCCACCTCGTGTTTTTCCTCATTTTCCATCTCTCTCTTTCTCCCTTTCTTCTCATGTTATCACTGCCCTTCTCTCTTTCTCTCCCTCTTCATCTATTCTTTTTTCTTTATCTCTCTTTCTCAACTCGCTCTTTGCTATGTGTCCCTTCACTTCTCTCTCTATCTATCCTTCTCTCAGTTACTTCCCCCTCACCACTCTCTATCTTCCCCTCATCTCTCCCCCTCTCTCTCTCCCCTTCCCCATCACCTCTCTCCATTTCTCCCTTCTTCCCCTCAACATTTCCTCCCTCTTCATTTTCTATATCTCCGCTACCCCTCACCTCTCTCCCTCCCTTCACCACTTCTCTCCTCTCCCTCCCCTCACCACCTATCCCATTCCTCTCCTCTAGTAAAACAATTTTACCCGCGACTGCCCGATATCTCAAACCAAAGGATGCTGCTGCCAATGAGGCTGCACCAGGACATATTCTCCTCCACAACTTCTCAAGATACGTGGCTAACTTTACACGTTTTTAACATTCTTACATCTCTTTAAATGCTCTTGTTTTTGTTTTTTGCAGCGTGTTATGTAAACGGCTTTCTTTTTGCTTATTTTTCTGCTTCTATCCGTTTTCTTTTGTTTACGTTTCCGCGTCGCAATTACAGCCTTGCTCGTCAGCACCACGAAGGTAAACAAACACCTCAACAGTCCAAGTTGTAATAGCGTTGCCTACTAGAGAGGTGTAGTGTGTTGAAGCTTGTGGTAGAATACATGTGTGTGTGTTTGTGTATTTGAATATGCTTGTGTGTATACGTTTGTATATGTATGTTTCTGCGTGTACCTTAATGTTTACTTATATGTGTACACATGTATGTATGTTTATGTGCACGTTTGAGTAAGTATATTTGTGTGTACGTTTGTGTATGTACAGTATACTTGTGTGTATACCCCTACGAAAGTGTATGTAACCACACACGTAGGATTTATGCGAAATAGAGCAGTGAATTGTATGCCATTATCATGCCTCTCACATATCGTACCACTCCTGACGGCATGATCTCTCCCTTTATCATACTCAGTGGTGCCTCCGTCAGCTGCGAGGTAACTTACGGTCACTCAACGCTCACATGACGGCCTCTTATCTAAAAAAAAAAATCCTGATAAAAGACGAAGGATTCTATATTATCGAGAAATCATCAACCGGAAACTGATAAAGTCAGGCCACTGTCGTCAATAACTTGGCTTCGCCTCCTACCACCAACTTGTCGATTCGTCGTCGGTCCATCAACTTATCAGTCCGATAAATCGTCAAATTATCATTCTGACAAATCATCAACTTCATTATTCGATAATTATAAATAAAAAAATTCCTAATCTTTATTATCTATTAAACTCGGTTGCGCGGACTATGCAGGGTAGACCCTTTACCGCGCAAGTGAAAATTGCACAAGTTTCGCCTGAAATATACCCTGGGGTAGTAATATTGTTGGTCATATCGTGTACAAAGACGTCCACTGTAAAACTTGAACCATTAATGGCTGATCTTATAAAATTGAGTTAGTGAAAAAATTTCAGCTTAATTTTCAAATATTTTAATTGATTTTGTAGAAGGATTTACACATATATCAAATTCTGCTCATTGCCGTAAACACCCTAATTGCGCGAAAATAATTATGAAAAATATGATTAATTTTTATGCACGTTAGAGCCAACGGTTGAGTTTAATTAATCCGTAATGACCCAACACGACAAGTAATTACCCGGCAGGTTATTAGGGTCTACCTGTTCCTCGGTGTCATCTGTTGATATTTAAAGAATGGAATTAGGAAAGAAAACGAGTTGTGTTTATTTTCTGTGGTTATGATACCGATAACAACTGTTGACCTGTGTTACTGAAGTAGGGTGTGGTGGTGGTGGTGGTGGTTGGGGAGGGAAGGGGAAGAGGGGAAAGGGAAGGGGAGGAGGAAGAGGAAGGGAAGCAAGAGGAAGAGGAAGGGAAGGAGGAGGAAGAGGAAGGGAAGGAGGAGGAGGGGTGTAGGGGAGGGTTGTAGGGGGGGTGTAGGGGAGGGGTAAGGAGGAGGAGAGTGGAGAGAGATGACAGAAATGGTGGGAGGGAGAGAAGTAGAAAAATAAATATTAAGCGGATGGAAAAAGGTGAGGGGGGGGAGGTGTTGATTATTTAATTTAAACATTCGTCTCTCTCTCTTACACACACCATCCTCCTCACCCATTCCATTCATTCCCTTCTTACGTCCCTCTCCTCCTCCTACCCCCCCTCCCTCCCTTCTTCCTCTTGCCCCGTTCTTCCTCCTTCCAACCTCCTCCACCCCTTCTTCCCCCCTTCCTTCCTCTACCCCTTCCCCCTTCCAACCACCACCCTTCCCCCTTCCTCCTGGCCTCAGAATGATATAGGTTGGTGCCTCGTCATCACCCAGGCCACTACCACACACTCTCCAGGCAACACCCACAAATACTGCCTCCATGCTCCATCCGCTGCCTCCATGCTCCATGCCTCACCATGCTCCATCACGCTGCCTCACTATGGCCCATCACGCTGCCTCACCATGGTCCATCACGCTGCCTCACCATGGTCCATCAAACTGCCTCACAATGCTCCATCACGCTGCCTCGCCATGCTCCATCACGCTGCCTGACCATGCTCCATCACGCTGCCTCGCCATGCTCCATCACGCTGCCTCGCCGTGCTCCATCACGCTGCCTCACCATGCTCCATCACGCTGCCTGACCATGCTCCATCACGCTGCCTCACCATGGTCCATCAAACTGCCTCACCATGCTCCATCACGCTGCCTCACCATGGTCCATCAAACTGCCTCACCATGCTCCATCACGCTGCCTCACCATGCTCCATCACGCTGCCTCACCATGCTCCATCACGCTGCCTCACCATGCTCCATCACGCGACAAGAAAGTCTAACGATACTGTAAGACGATGTAACCAGCCTTGTGTTCTGTTACTGCTGAAATGTATCCGTGAGGTATCCGTGCGGCATCCGTGAGGTATCCGTGAGAAATCCGTGAGGTATCCGTGAGGTATCCGTGAGATATCCGTGAGGTATCCGTGAGGTATCCGTGAGAT
This sequence comes from Homarus americanus, assembly GCF_018991925.1. Classification (NCBI taxonomy): domain Eukaryota; kingdom Metazoa; phylum Arthropoda; class Malacostraca; order Decapoda; family Nephropidae; genus Homarus; species Homarus americanus. The sequence goes on along the minus strand of NW_024718273.1, from coordinate 14,041,380 downwards.
ATCCGTGACCAGACTAGAAGGTTAAATGAGACAAATTAATCAAGCCTCGTCAACCTAACCTAACCTAACTTAGAACCGGATGTAATAAGGGTTTTAGGATTCCAGTCATAATTGAGCCGGATGGATTTTGTAATGTATAATTTTTCTGAAGAATTTGGTTTATTTATTCATACGAAATTTTGGATTTATACTGAAGATGAGGTTATGATGGGGGGGGGGAGTTTGGCCAGGTGGAGTATTAGGTGGGGGGGTAAGAGTCTGGCCAGGTGGAGTGAGTGGGCGGGGAGGGGAGGGGGTGGTCCGGCTGGATAGACTGTTGTTGGAACCACTCTTGATTTACTGTACCTAATCTGGAACATCAACACACACAGACAGCACGAGTAAGCACTTGGCATTCTTCCTCCACACCGCAATGGCACTCAATGTTATGGAAGCTACACCAGAACCATCAGTATCTCTTCTTTACCTCTTTAGAAATACATTTTGTTTTTGACCTTAGGATGAACAGTTAACTTGGATTGTGTAAGGTTAGGTAAGGTAAGATAGGGTTAGCTTGGCCTGCCATATAAACTCTTGCGTGTAAATAGAACTAAGAGTGATATTCTGCGTCCCCGGCTTTCTCCGCTATCCCACCACGCTAATACAACAGAGAGTCAAATGGACACTTCACCAGCCACCTTTCTCTCATTCATTCTTTCGTCTGTTTACTTTCTCTTAGTTTTGATCAATGATAAATACGCTTCCTTCGCCGCGTCCCACTGAGTGAAACTGAAGGCTTCCTGGTTGAGTGTTACGCCTTCCAGAATAACAACACCTGTCTGAGCACCTGGTGTGTTAATTACCCGCAGGAGGGCCAGGTAAGGGTGGGTGGGTGTAGGGGAAAGTGTGTGTGGTGGTAGTGTGTGTATGTGTGGCTTAGAGAATGGTTGAGGTATGGCACGTCCGTAGTATGGCACTGACGTCCGCATATTAAGACGTTCTTGCATTTGAGTTACGTCTGCATATCAGTGACGTCCTGATATTGATGTCCGTAACTGTTACGACTTGTACAAACTTCTTATCTTTACGTGTCGCATGACCAGGTGGCGCAGTACACGGGCGGCAGATGGTCCATGTGCCGATCGCTACCAACACTATACCTCATTATAAGTACCACCACCACTACCATTATCACCACCACCACCAACCTACCACTCCCACCACCCCTAACACCCCACCACCCCTATCACCCCCACCACCCCTAACACTCTACACCACCCTAACACCCCCACCACCCTTAACCCCCCACCACCCCTAACACCCCCCTACCACCACCCCTAACACCCCCACCACCTCCTATTGCGACTGTTAAACATCATCTCAAAGACTTAAATTTGTAACCAAGGAGGGTCTAGCTAATCCTCCTCCTGCTTAATCCTCTCTACCCTCCTTCACCTCTTGTACCCTCTCTCAACCTCCTTTACCTCCACCCTTATGCCTGCTCCTCCTGTGTCCTCCTCCCTCCCCTTACCATCCCCCTTACCTCCTCTTCTACCTCCCTCTTCTACCCTCCCTCCCTTAACCCGCTCTCACACCACCACCCAGGTTTGACTGCTGTGTACTTTTTCCGGATCCTGAACTTTTTACCTCGGTACTGGTTGGTGTATGCTTCAGGAGATGGAGACTCTGTTGTCGAGAACTGCTTGAGGGAGGACGCCTGTCGTGGCCCTGGGGTGCAGGTGAGGGAGGTGGTGGTGGTACAGGTACTGGCAGGTATGGATGAAGGTCGCTGTATTAACAGTATAAGTCTCAGGGTCCAGTGTAGGAGGGCATGACTGGTGTATCTGGAGAAAACTTGTTGTAGTCGGTTGGGTCTGCATCCACTACCACCACACTCCACCATATTCTACCACCACCACCACACTCCACCACCACTACCACACTCCACTACCACCACCACACTCCAACTACCACCACCACATTCACCACCACCACCAAACTCCACTACCAATAACGTTGATAAGACAAGAATAAGATAGATTTATAAACTTGAGTAAAATAATCTCAAAGGCTTCTTATCTTGTTTTTTAGTTTGTTTTTGTCTTTCCTAAGCCTGCTTGTTTACTGGGACGATCATACAATGAGTTGGTGAGCGGTCGTATCACATTTGGCTCCCTAATTCTGGTGATAACTGGAGAGAACTGTTATATCTCCTCGTGTAAGATGTCTTAACTATTTTATCAAGAGAGAGAGAGAGTATGTGTGTGTGTGTGTGTGTGTGTGTGTGTGTGTGTGTGTGTGTGTGTGTGTGTGTCCATATAATGCCTGAGGAAGGAAGAAAGAAGTGAAAATATTATTCTAGAGTTTCACATCTATTATGTTAGCTTATATTTCTTTTCATTTCCTCATTAGTTAATTAGTGGGGAGGAGGGACAGAATCTCTATCATAACTTATATCAGCTCTTTTGGTTATTTATGTTAGCGGGAGTTCAAATAACCAGTACAGTGTGTTCGGTCAGGTCAAGTCAAGTCAGTCAGGTCAGGTCACGAGAGGGGTTGCCTTATAGTGTATGATGGTGGTAGAATGACATCGTGGCGTCCTTAGGCAACTTTGGTAGAAATAAAACGTCAAGCTAGGATCACCTGAACTTAAACCCCAGGGATCAGAACTTTAGGGCACCTAGGGATCACCTGAACTTAGGCAACCCCAGGATCACCTGAACTTTAGGCACCTCTAGGATCACTCAATCTTTAGGCACCCAGGATCACCTGAACTTGTGGGCACCCCAGGCATCACCTGACCCCAGCACCCTTAGGACCACTCTGAACTTTAGGGCAATCAGGGATCACCTGAATCTTTTAGGCACCCAGGATCACCTTGAACTTTAGGCAACTTTAGGATCACCTGAACTTTAGGCACCCCCAGGACGGCCTGAATCTTTAGGGCACCCCAGGATCACCTGAACTTTAGGGCACCCCAGGGATCACCTGAACTTTAGGCAAGGAAACCTTAGGATCACTCTGAACTTTTAGGGGCACCCCAGGGATCACCTTGAACTTTAGGCACCCAGGGATTTCCATGAACTTAGGGGCACCCCAGGGATCACCTGAACTTTAGGGCACCCCAGGACCACCTGAACCCCAGGACACCCCAGGGATCACCTGAACTTTAGGGCAATCCCAGGATCACCTGAACTTAGCACCCCAGGACTGCCTGAACTTTAGGGCACCCCCAGGGATCTGAACTTTAGGCACCCCAGGATCACTTGAACTTTAGGCACCTAGGATCACCTGAACCTTAGGGCACCCCGAACACCTGAACTTTGTGGCACCCCAGGATCACCTGAACTTAGGGCACCCCAGGATCACCTGACTTTGTAGACACCCTGGGATCACATGAACTTAGGCAACTTGAAATACCTTACAACTTAGAAGGTCCTAGGATCACCTGAACTTTTAGCACCTAGGATCACCTGAACTTAGCACCCCTGAACACCTGAACTTTAGGCACCCTGTAGGACTCTACCTGAACTTTAGGACACCTTAGGATCACCTTCCTGAACTTTAGGCACCCCCCAGGATCACTGAACTTTAGGCAACCTGTAGGATCACCTGGAACTTTTGTAAAGGCACCTTAGATCGCCTGAACTTTTAGCACCTAGGATCATTTGAATCTTTAGGCACCCCAGGGATCACTTGAACTTTAGGCACCCCAGGACTGCTCTGAATTTAGCACCTAGGATTACCTGAACTTAGGCAACCTAGGGATCAATACCTGAACTTTTAGGCACCCAGGATCACCTGAACTTTAGGCACCCCAGGATCACCTGGAACTTAGGCACCTTGTGGACCTACCTGGAAATTTTAGGGCACCTAGGATCACCTGAACTCCTTAGCACCCCAGGATCACTTCCTGAACTTAGCACCCCAGGATCATCGGGAACTTTAGGCACCCTAGGATCACCTGGAACTTTAGCACCCCAGGGATCACCTGAACTTTAGCACCTAGGGATCACTCTGAACTTTAGGCACCTAGGATCACTTCCGAACTTTAGGCACCTAGGATCACCTGAACTTTAGCACCTAGGATTACTCTGAATTTAGGCAAATTTAGGATCACATGAACTTTTAGCAACTCTAGGACCACCTGAAATTTTTTAGGCAACTTAGGAATTACCTGGAACTTTTAGTGACCCCAGGATCACCTGAACTTTAGGCACCTAGGGATCACCTGAACTTAGGCACCCAGGATCACCTGAACTTAGGCACCTAGGAAATGGCCCTGAACTTCAGACACCCCAGGGATCACTTGACTTTTAGGCACCTCCAGGGATCACTCTGAACTTCTTAGCACCTAGGATCACCTGAACTTTAGGCACCTAGGGATCACCTGAACTTTAGGCACCCCAGGATCACCTGAACTTTTAGGCACCCTAGGATCACTTGAACTTAGGCAACCCCAGGATCACCTGAACTTAGGCACCTAGGATCACCTGAACTTAGGCACCCCAGGACCACCTGAACTCTTAGGGCACCCTCAGGATCACCTGAACTTTAGGCACCTTAGGATCACCTGAACTTTAGGCACCCCCAGGGATCACCTGAACTTTTAGGCACCCCAGGGACGCTTCCGGCCCTTAGGGCACCCCAGGATCACCTGAACTTTTAGCACCCCAGGATCACTTCCGAACTTTAGCACCTAGGATCACCTGAACTTTGAAACCCCAGACCGCCCGAACTTTTAGCACCCCAGGATCACCTGAACTTCTTAGGCACCCCAGGATCACCTGAATCCTTAGGCACCCAGGATCACTCTTGAACTTCTTAGGCACCTAGGGACCACCTGAACTTTTTAGGCACCCCAGGGGACCACCTGAACTTAGGCACCCCAGGGGACCACCTGAATCTTAGCAACTTGAAATCACCTGAACTTTAGGCACCCCAGGGGATCACCTGAACTTTTAGGGCACCTAGACCACATAGAACTTAGGGGCACCTAGGATCACTCGAACTTTAGGCACCCCAGGGATCAGCCTGAACTTAGGCAACCCCAGGATCACCTGAACTTAGGTAACCCAGGATCACCTGAACTTTAGGGCAAATTCCCAGGATCACCTGAACTTTAGGCACCCCAGGGACCACTACCTGAACTTTAAATTCCCAGGATCACCTGAACTTTAGGCACCCCAGGGATCACCTGAACTTTAGGCACCCCAGATCACTCCTGAACTTGTAAGCAACCCCAGGATCACTCTGAACTTAGGCACCCCAGGGATCACCTGAACTTAGGCAACCCCAGGGATCACCTGAATTTTAGGCAAGCACCCCAGGATCACCCAACTTAGGCACCCCAGGATCACCTGAAATTTTAGGTAACTTCAGGATCACTGAACTTAGGCACCCCAGGGATCACTCTGAACTTTTAGCACCCCAGGGATCACCTGAACTTTAGCACCCCAGGGATCACCTGAATTTAGACACCTAGGATCACATGAACTTTTAGGCACCTAGGACCACCTGAACTTTAGGCACCCCAGGGACCACTCTGAATTCAGCACTTAGGATCAACACTAGAACTTTAGGCACCCCAGGATCACCTGGCCTTTAGGCACCCCAGGGATCACCTGAACTTTTAGGCACCCCAGGGTTCACCTCGAACTTTAGACACCCCAGGATCACCTGAACTTTAGGCACCCCAGTAGGGATCACCTGAACTTAGGCACCTAGGATCACCTGGAACTTTAGCACCCCAGGGATCACTCTGGATCCAGCACCCCAGGAGCAGATCACTTCCGAACTTTAGGGCACCCCAGGGATTTGCTCTGAACTTAGGCACCCCAGGGATCACCGAACTTTAGGCACCCCAGGATCACCTGAACTTTAGGCACCCCAGGACCAATACCTGAACTTTAGGCACTCTAGGACTTGTCTGGTCTTAGCAACCCCATAGGATCACTCCTGAACTTCTTAGGTCTCCAGGGATCACACCCGAACTTTAGGCACCCCAGGATCACCTGAACTTTAGGCAACCCCAGGATCACCTGAACTTTAGGCACCCCAGGGATCACCTGAACTTTAGGCACCCCAGGATCACCTGAACTTAAGTAACCCCAGGACCACCTGAACTTTAGCAACCCCAGAAATACCTGAACTTTAGGCACCCCAGGATCACTGAATTTTAGGCACCCCAGGGATCACCTGAACTTTTAGCACCCCAGGACCACTCGGAACTTTAGGCACCCCAGGGGCCTGAATTCTTTAGGCACCCCAGGGGACCACCTGAATCCTTAGGGCACCCCAGGGGACCACCTGAACTTTAGGGCACCCCAGGGGGACCACCTGAACTTTTAAAGGCACCCCAGGGGACCACCTTGAACTTAGGCACCCCAGGGGACCATTCCTGAATCCTAGGCACCCCAGGGACCACCTGAACTTAGGCACCCCCAGGACCACCTGAACTTAGGCACCCCAGGGGACCACCTGAACTTTAGGCACCCCAGGGAATCACCTGAACTTTAGGCACCCCCCAGTAGGACCACCCGAACTTTAGGAACCTAGGGAATCCACCTGAACTTTAGGCACCCAGGACCACCTGAACTTTAGCACCCCAGGGACCACCTGAACTCTTAGGCACCCCAGGTAACCACCTGAACTTTAGGTAACTCTAGGACCACACTGAATCCTGTGTCCTAAACTTTTAGGCACCTAGGGACCACTCCAAGAACTTTAGGCAACCTTAGGACCACCTGAACTTTGCAGGCACCCCAGGGAACCACCTGAACTTTTAGGCACCCTGGGGAATTCACTCTGGAACTTTAGGCACCCCAGGACCACTCTGAACTTTAGGCACCCCAGGGACTACCTTGAACTTTAGGCACCCCCAGGGGGACCACTGAACTTTAGGCACCTAGGAATTACCTGAACTTAGAAATTCTAGGGACCACCTTAGCTTAGGCACCCCCCAGGGGACCACTCTGAACTTTAGGCACCCTTAGGGGCCACTCCAACTTAGGCACTTAGGAGCACATGCACCGAACGAAAGTAATACTGAT
>NW_024718273.1:13940627-14034249 GCF_018991925.1 Homarus americanus | reverse complement strand
TAACAAACGCACACACACACACACACACTCCCCCAACACACACAAACATCCCCCAACATACTCACACACACACACACACACACACACACACACACACACACACACACACACACACACACACACACATCCCCAACTAACACACACACACACACACACACATCCCCCAACATACCACACACACACACACACACACACACACACACACACACACACACACACACACACACACACACACAAACATCCCCTAACAAACCACACACACACACACACACACACATACATCCCCCTAACATACACACACACACACACACACACACACACCTCCCCCAACACACATACACACACCTCCCCCAACACACACAAACATCCCCTAACAAACGCACACACACACACACACACATCCCCCTAACATACACACACACACACACACACACACACACACACACACACACACACACACACACACACACACACCTCCCCAACACACACAAACATCCCCAACAAACACACACACATCCCCAACATACACACACACACACACACACACATCCCCCTAACACACAATCATCCCCCAAGACACACAAACACATCCCCTACCATACAACCCCCAACACAAACATCCCCCACATAAACCTCCCTCCCCACAAACAGGGTCAGAGACCGGTCACGGTAGGGGGTGAACCAAGATATTATAAACAGGGTCTCATGCTATCTCTACACAAGGTCACTGTAGGCGGTCACCCCTTGATCACCCGCCCATAACTTGCCTCACACTGCCACTACTGCTATCTCTCTCTCTCTCTCTCTCTCTTTCATTTATTGGTTCTTTGTGTATCCTCTTCCTTTCTCTCTTTATTGTCTCACGTTTATCGTTTCTTCTCTCTTTCTCCGCTTTGTCGGTTTTCTTCATTGTTCGTCCTTATTTCTTCTCTTTTCTGTTCATGGTCTCTCTTTATCACCCTCTGCCTTGTATCTTTCGTTTACCTTCTCTCTCTCTCTCTCTCTCTCTCTCTGGGCACCTTAGTTAGCTCCGTCATTAACGTTGTCACGTCTGCTGGTCATGATAGTGGCGCTGGTTGTCGTTTATTTTGGTGCTCAGGATGGTACTACTGGCGACTTTGATGCATTAATGGCGCGCCCGACGAGTTTTGGCGCGTGTCTTCACCCTCTGACGGCTCGACTACTTTACTTCAGTTGTGCAGCTTTTAAATTACTATGATATATTTACACATTACTGGAGTTGCATTTTAAAATTGCTTGGGTATGATTAAATTATGAAGGGTTACATCTTTTAAATAAATGATTGAGGGATACATCTTTTAGAAATCAATGGCTCTTCATCTTTTAAAATGATGAATCTCCAACTATCAGTAACCTTTACCATAAATTTGTGGTTGTTTTCTTATTCTTGATTAATTCACTTTTCTTACTTATTTATCTTGTATTTATGTTGTTAACTTATCAAACGTCCACCAGGTGTTTACTCCCCGGCAGTAAACATGGGTTGTACACCTTAATAAATTCAAAATATCTTCGTCAGTAAATAGAGCCCAATAGTATGTACACCTTTAATAATTTTTTTTTAATTGATGATCGTAATTAATTAAGATATATACGATTCATTTATTTTATGTTTTTTAATTCTGTATGTTTTAGTGAGTGTAAATAACAATATACAGGTATTTTAATTTCGAAGATTTTGGCGCGCTTTTTAAAAATTCTATCTTCCACTGTTATCACCAGAAACAACGTATTATATTTCAGCTTTTTATTTAGTGTTGTTTATTTTTAACTTACTGTAAATGTGAAGGAGATAATATAGTAGTAGTAGTAAGATAATGGTGTGTAAAATAGGGGGGAGGGCAGTTGAGCTGGACCTCCCACTGTTAGGGTGGTGACGCCAGCGTTAATTTGGGCGGGAAGCTGTGGGGGTCAAGTCTTCAAGAATCTTACGGGTAAATATTATTATCCAGATTAAGATATTAGACTGTATTAACCTGTTATAGTCTTAGTGCAATTTGACGCCATTTTTGCATCTATTGTAATGAGAAATTTGTCTTACGAATGTTTAAGAATTGGGTTGTGTCTTCAGTTTAAATATTTCATGCGTCTCAAATTACGAGAAAATTTTGACTTACGACTATTTAAGAATCCATCATTGTGTCTTAAATCAGTTAAAAGATCTTTATCACATCAAAAGTTAGAGGAGATTGTAAGTTAGGGTGGCAGGAGACGGCAGGTTCACCAGACGTTAATAGGTGGCGCTGTTGTGTTGATGTTATTGTGGGTTATGTTGGCGGCGTGAGGAGTGTGTCGCCAGGCTAATGTTCTCCTCTGTCTCTTTCCCTCCCTCCCTCCTTCCCTCCTTCATCACTGAGAGGGGGGGAGGCGAGTATGGAGGGAGGGAGAGAAGCACGAGGTATGAAGGGAGGGAGGGAAGGGCACGAGACATGGAGGGGGGGAGGGAGGGAGTGGCACGAGGCATAGAGGGAGGGGCACGAGACATGGAGGGAGGGAGAGATGGACTGAGAGGGAGAATGCAGGAGAGTGAGTGGGGGTGGTGGAGATAGAGAGAGAGAGACAGTAGTCAATTGACAGAGTAACTGGAGAAGGAACGAAGGAAGAGAGGAAGACGGAGATAACAGACAGGTAGACGGACAGGTAAAGATGGCGGGTAAATACAACAACTTGTGTCTTCCTGCTGGTGAGTCTCAAGAAAATTGTCTTTATGTTGGGGAGAAAATTTTCCTTTATGGTGGGGAGGAAAATTGTCTCTGTGGTGGGGAGGAAATTTTTCTTTATGGTGGGGAGGAAAATTTTCTTTATGGTGGGGAGGAAATTTTTCTTTATGGTGGGGAGGAAAATTGTCTCTATGGTGGGGAGGAAATTTGCCTTTGTGGTGGGGAGGAAATTTTTCTTTATGGTGGGGAGGAAAATTGTCTTTGTGGTGGGGAGGAAAATTATCTTTATGGTGGGGAGGAAATTTTTCTTTATGGTGGGAAAGAAAATTTGTCTTCATGGTGGGGAAAATGGGAGGAAAATTATCTTCTGGCTGGAGAATGCGCGCGCGTGTGTGTGTGTGTGTGTGTGTACAGGAGACATTAATAGTATTTTGATGGGACAAAACAACATCAAAACAGAATACCCAAATTCACATGGATCGGGGGCCCTTTGTTTACCTGCCTCCCAATACAGGTGAAATTTCATAAACCTCGATAGTTCACGAGAATTAATATGGCTAGTTATAATTTTTTGCCATATACACACTATTGACGTCTTTTGTATTCACACTTATACACACTATTGACGTCTCCTGTATTCACACTTATACACACTATTGACGTCTCCTGTATTCACACTTATACACACTATTGACGTCTTTTGTATTCACACTTATACACACTATTGACGTCTCCTGTATTCACACTTATACACACTATTGACGTCTTTTGTATTCACACTTATACACACTATTGACGTCTCCTGTATTCACACTTATACACACTATTGACGTCTTCTGTATTCACACTTATACACACTATTGACGTCTTCTGTATTCACACTTATACACACTATTGACGTCTCCTGTATTCACACTTATACACACTATTGACGTCTTCTGTATTCACACTTATACACACTATTGACGTCTTCTGTATTCACACTTATACACACTATTGACGTCTCCTGTATTCACACTTATACACACTATTGACGTCTCCTGTATTCACACTTATACACACTATTGACTGTGACGTCCTGTATTCACACTTATACACTATTGACGTCTTCTGTATTCACACTTATACACACTATTGACGTCTTCTGTATTCACACTTATACACACTATTGACGTCTCCTGTATTCACACTTATACACACTATTGACGTCTTCTGTATTCACACTTACACACTATTGACGTCTCCTGTATTCACACTTATACACACTATTGACGTCTTTTTATTCACACTTATACACACTATTGACGTCTTCTGTATTCACACTTATACACACAGTTATTAAACGGTATCTTGCCATCTCCTCGCCAACCCCTGTGATGACCCTTAAAAGACCTTACAAGTTAGTGCAAGACATATACAGGGTACAAGACAGTGCAACATATACAAGAGAGTGCAACATATACAAGACAGTGCAACATATACAAGACAGTGCAACATATGCAAGACAGTGCAACATATACAAGACAGTGCAACATATACATGGCGATGCAACATATACAAATTTTGTTGTCTGTATACAAACAAGAGGTCGCTTGTAGTGATGGAGAGAGTTGGTGTTGTGAGGGAGGGTGGGAAGGAGGGAGAGGAGAGAGAATTAAGGAGGGAGAAAGAGGTGGGAGGAAGGAGGGTGGGAGGGTGCTGGGAGGGTGGAGGAGAGAGGGTGGGAGGGAAGGAGGGAGTGTAAATATGCAGGATTACTTAATTAAAAACAACACTCTTGATTGTATTATATTTATTCTAAAAACACGACTTGATTTTTTTTTTTTGGATGGGGATGTGTAAAAAGGTGGTGACGGTGTTGGTGTGGTGGTGATGATGGTGTTGAAGATGATGGTGTTGAAGATGATGGTGTTGAAGATGATGGTGTTAGTAGTGATGATAGTTTGGAGATGATGGTGTTGGTGGTGGTGGTGTTGGGAGAATGATGAATTGTTGGTGGTGATGATGGTGTTGGAGATGATGGTGTTGGTGGTGATGATGGTGTTGGAGATGATGGTGTTGTGGTGGTGATGATGGTGTTGAAGATGATGGTGTTGGTGGTGTTCAGTGGTGTTGAAGATGATGGTATTTAGTAGTGATGATGGTGTTGAAGATGATGGTGTTGGTGGTGATGATGGTGTTGAAGATGATGTTGGTGGTGATGGTGGTGTTGGGTGATGGTGTTGGTGGTGATGATGGTGTTGGAGATGGTGGTGTTGGTGGTGATGATGGTGTTGGAGATGATGGTGTTGTGGTGGTGATGATGGTGTTGAAGATGATGGTGTTGGTGGTGATGATGTGGTGTTGGAGATGATGGTGTTTGGTGGTGATGGTGTTGAAGATGATGGTGTTGGTGGTGATGATGGTGTTGGAGATGATGGTGTTGGTGATGATGGTGTTGAGATGATGGTGTTAGTAGTGATGATGGTTTGGAGATGCTGATAGTGGTCGTGATGATGGTGGTGGTGAGCTGATGATGGTGTTGAAGATGATGGTGTTGGTGGTGATGATGGTGTTGAAGATGATGGTGTTAGTAGTGATGATGGTGTTGAAGATGATGGTGTTGGTGGTGATGATGGTGTGTTGAAGATGATGGTGTTGGTGGTGATGATGGTGTTGGGAGATGAGTAAGTGTTGGTGGTGATGATGGTGTTGGAGATGATGGTGTTGGTGGTGATGATGGTGTTGGAGATGATGTGTTGGTGGTGATGATGGTGTTGAAGATGATGGTGTTGGTGGTGATGATGGTGTTGGAGATGATGGTGTTGGTGGTGATGATGGTGTTGAAGATGATGGTGTTGGTGGTGATGATGGTGTTGGAGATGATGGTGTTGGTGGTGATGATGGTGTTGAAGATGATGGTGTTAGTAGTGATGATAGTTTGGAGATGTTGATAGTGGTCGTGATGATGGTGGTGGTAAGAGGAATAGAAGAGTGTGAAGAAGAAGAGAAGGTGAATTGGCAAACTAAATGGGTATGTTGAGAGAGAGAGAATATCTTTTTACGACACCTAAACGGTATCGGCCACAGACAGACAGGAAATCACACCCCCCCTCCTCCTCCTCCTCCTCCTCCTCCTCCTTTTCCTTTCTCTTTTCTTCTCTTTCTTCTTTCTTCTTCCTTTCTTCTCCTTCTCCTCCTCCTTTCTTCTCTTTTCTCTTCCTTTCTTCTCCTCCTACCCTTCCCTTTTCCTCCTCCTCCTCCCCCTTTCTCCTCCTTTCTTCCCTTTTCTCCTCCTTTCTTCTCCTCCTACCCTTCCCTTTTCCTCCTCCTCCTCCCCCTTTCTCCTCCTCCTGTATACCAGAGGGTCGTGGTGAGGCTCCGTACACAGGGACATCCGACCTTGTGTGACTGAGGAAGAACAATGTGTGTCGTGTCTCGTTGACCTAAACAGACTAATTTCTTCTTTTTTCCTCACGTTTATTCGTCTTTTTTGTCTTCTTTTATTTTTTTCTTTCATTTAGTTCTATTTTATGTGTTGTCTCTTTCCTCTTCTTTCCCTTCTTTTTCGTCTTTTTTCATATCTTGTTTATTTTCTTATTCTGTTTTGTCTCTTTCATTTCTATCACCCAACCTAACCTAATCCAGCCTAATCTTACCTCTAACCTAACCTAACCTAACCTAACAACCATAGTGTAGCGGTCATTAATACGCCTCAAACTCTTCAATCCTTTCCTTCATTAAACTTCCCTCAATATCGTCATCTTACAAGGTACACATATATATCAGCTTTAACATTATAATCACGCTCCTCACCTCCACCATTACCGGTAACAAATACTTGGATACAAAGACAAGTTTTACCTTTGAAGAAATCACTGAGGTGCATCATTAAGACGGCCTAGCCAGGTGTGCAGGCCAGGGAGAGAGATTCAAGACGCCGCCCTGCCTCCACCATGGTAACCCTATAGATAGATAGACCAATCAGCGTTGAGTTAGTGACCTTGCGGCAACGGTGATTGGTCGAGGTAGTCAAGTGAAGCGGCCAATGAACGTGAAATACTGTGTCTATATAAACAGCCAGACGAGACCTTCATTACACGGCTTTCTATGTGATATTCTGGGTGTATCCGATTATCTGGAGTTTTTTATGTAATTCTTGTAGACTGGTTGACCTCTCTCTTTATTTTATTCTTTTTGTTCTTTCTTTCTTTCTTTCTTTTCATCGTCTTAATGTCGTTTTTAATTTTTTTTTATTATTATTATTTTGTTTTGCTTCGTGACGTCTTCAGTATGGTGCATCACGGAGTTCCCCAGGCCAGATCTTTCCTCCCTCTCTGTTTCTCTTATTTCTCTTCTTTCTGCTCTCTCGTCTGTGTTTTCTCTACTACATCTTCCTTCTCTCCATCTACGACTATTTTTTTTATTTTACATCTTCCTTTGTCTTATTTTATCATATATTGCTTTTCTCTTCAAATTTATCAACATCTTTCTTCTATTCCCTTCCATTATGTCTCACTCGACCTCGTATAAGTCCCTTCCCTTTACTCCTCTTTTGGTCTTTAACCTCCTCCTCTAACACCCTAACCCCCACCCACACACATCCCACCCCCTCTTCCCTCAACACCCCCCCCTTCCTCCAACACCCCCCCTTTCCCCCCTTTACACTCAGACCATATAGAGTGATACCTGTGTACATGTTGCAGGTGTGTCCGGAGGGAGGGTGACATTAAATACACAGGTTTCCATATATACGTTCCCATATTCACAGCTGTGCGTATTTATCCCCCTTACGCGTGCAAAACCCTCCCCTCCCCGCACACACACACATACACACACTTTATTTGCATAAGTGTATGTTTGTTCGTGCGTGTGTTTGTGATTTTGTACTGTAGGCAACAAGTGTATATGTGTGTGTGTGTGTGTGTGTGTGTGTGTGTGTGTGTGTGTGGTGGATGTTCTCGTGGTAGTTAAGAGGGAGGGGCAGAAAGAGTGAATGATTGAGATTAATACCAAGAGCGAGAAAGAGTGATTATGGAGGTGAGAGGGAGAGAAAAGAGTGTGTGTGTGTGTGTGTGTGTGTGTGTGTGTGTGTGTTTGTGTGTGTGTGTGTGTGTGTGTGTGTGTGTGTGTGGTCAACACGGCTATAAATAACCAGTGTGGTTAAACATCCAGTACATACACAATGAGGGGCGTTCTTGGTTCTTGTGGTATGCCCCCTACTCCTGTCTCTGTACACCTTGTGTAGTACTGCTGGTACGCCTATAGTGGTAGTGGTTGTGTTGTGTGGTGTGGTACCCCTCACCCACCTGTGTAACCCCCACCCACCTGGTGCACCCCTGACCCACCTGTGCACCCCCCACCCATCCGTGCACCCCACTCTCCCAGGCACCCCCATCTACCCAGCACTCCACCCACCTGTACCCCCCACCCACCAGGCACCCCCACCCACCCAGCACCTCCCTGAATCTGTGTACTCCCCACCTGCACCCACCCACCTGTGTACCCCTTACGTACCTGTATACCCCACTACATGTGTACCCCACCTTCCTGTGTGCACCCCACCTCCTGTGCACCCCACCCACCCACAGCACCCCACCTGGGTCTGCAACCCCACCACCAGGCAACCCCACCCACCTGTGCAACCCCAACCACCCCACCCACCCCAGCACCCCCCACCCACAACCCCACCCACCCAGGCAACCCCACCCACCCACCCAGCACCCCACCCACTCCACCTGTGCACCCAATCAGACCCAGGTAACCTCTACCCACCTGTGCACTCACACCACCTGCACTCACTCCACCTGTGTACCCATCCACCAGACTCTCATTCATCTGTACAACCCCTCTACTATTATGTGTACCTCTACCTTTCCCAGTACCCTCTACTTACTCAGGTACCCCACCAAAAATTCTCAACCACACTAAAAATTCTCACCTACCTGTGCACCCTGTGTGGTAGTGTTGGTGCTGCCCAGGGTGTATGGGCATCGGACTGAACCACATTTTTTACCACAAGGATCATTTCCGGTAGAGAGTTTGGGGACGATGTTTATCTGCCAGGGTAAGGACCTAGCGGGGGTCCCAGTGAGGGCGTGGGCGTGGTTGAGGTCGTGGTGGGGTCCCCTTGAAAACGTGGGCGTAATTGAGGCTGTAGTGGGGTTCCCTTGAGGGCGTGGGCGTGGTTTAGGACATGGTGAGGTTTTCTTGAGGGCGTGGGCGTGGTTAAGGCCGTAGTGGGGTTCCCTGAGGGCGTGGGCGTGGTTGAGGAAGTAGTCGGGTTCCCTTGAGGGCGTGGGCGTGACGAGTAAGGGTCCATATGGGGGCATAGGCGTGGTAGGTGGATGGGCTCTCTTAGGGTGCCATGTCATACACACTATGTCATAGGTTGTGTGGGCGTGGGAGGGTGAATTGTGGGGGCGGGTGAATAAATTGTGGGCGTGAGAGGATAAAGATAAACTGTAGGTGTGGAAAGGCGAGTTATGGGCGTGCTGTGGGCGGCTTATGATGTTAGGAGACTGATATATTATGACCGTAAAGACGAAAGTAGTGGGAAAGTGGCGAGAGGAAGTGACGGTATGGTGATTGATGGTGAAGGATGGTGTTATAATGGTGATAATGATAGTAATAATGAAGTTCGCTATAATGATGACGGTGATGATAATGTTGATGATAGTAATAATGATAATGAAGTTCGTTATAATGATGATGACATTAGTTACTGTAATGTTCCCAAGACAACACCAATGTGTGTGTATTGTAGTTTTAGTGGTGGGGAAAAGGGTGTAATACTAGTGGTGATTGTGGTGGTAACTGGTGATTGTGTTGGTGGTTGTAATGGTAACTGGTTATTGTGATGATGTCATTGGTGATTGTTGTGTCATTGGTGATTGTATTGATGGAGTTGATTGTGGTGGTGACTGGTGGTTGTAATGGTAGCTGGTTATTGTGATGGTGTCATCGGTGATTGTTGTGTCATTGGTGATTACATTGATGGAATTGATAATGGTGATTGTGGTGGTGACTGGTGAAAGGGCCGTGGTCGCCAACCCTCAGAGACCAGGATGACCCCTTGATTAAGTTCACATTAATCACTTATGGATAAAATAGAGCCGTACCTGATGCATAATTATCCAATCAGATGTATAAACAGTATTTGTGTAGTTGTGGGGTATTTGATATGTCGTAGAATATGTGCAAATGGAATGTAGTTTTATTTATCAGCGTCACCTTACGGATAATGATGATGATAGTAGTAGTAGTAGTAGTAGTAGTAGTGGTGGTGGTAACAGTAGTAATAGTAGATAAAAAATACGGGTAATAATAATAATGTTATCATCAGTAATTTATATAAAGGACAAAACACTGAACATCATTACTAAAGAACTGATATTAAAGAACAGAAAACCCAGAGAAGAAAACATGTATAGAAACCAGTGTATAGTAATAAAAAAAACTGAACACCTCACAGCCTTGGAGATGTAAACTGCCCTTATAGGTTTACCGGCAGGTCTACACCCTCTCGGTAAACAGTTTACTTAATGACAGTGTAGACCCCGGCCACCAAGTTAAGTTAATGTAAGGTTAGGTTAACTTTGCACACGTTAGGTAAATCTGGGTAGGAATAGGGTGAGGTTAGGTTAGGTTAAGTTATATTTGGTTATTTTATGTTAGGTTACGTTATATTACGTTTGTAAATTATGGTTGAAAACGTACGGATGTTGTTAGATAAGGTTAAATTAGGTTTGATGGGATTAGGTTAGGTAAGGTAAGGTTAGGTCACTTAATATTCTGAGGTCAAGTTAGTCTAGGTAAGGTAAGGCAAGGTCACTTAATATTCTGAGGTCAAGTTAGTCTAGGTAAGGTAAGGTTAGGTTAAGTTAGCTTGGGTAAATTGAAGATTTACTAGGTTAGGTTAGATAATGTAGATTTAGATAGGATGAGGTTAGGTTAGCATAATAGATGTTAGGATGGATTAGACAGTAGTAGGTTAAGTTAGCTTAGGTTAGCTTAGATAAGGTTAGGTTAGCTTAAGTTAGGTAAGGTTAGGTTGGGTTAGTTTAGGGATAGAATATTAAAATGTAAATTAGGATAAATTAATTAACAAAGAAACACACACACACACACACACAGGAGCAGCAGGGTAGTCATGGCTCCTATTTTGAAAGACATTAAAAAAACAGCCACAAGAAATACAGATACAGTGGTGTGTGTGTGTGTGTGTGTGTGTGTGTGTGTGTGTGTGTGTCGCTAGAGCGGGGTACCAGGATGGGATTGTTGTGAAGTCCTCATTAAAATGCCTTTCTCTCGCTTGGATTGTTTTAGTATATAACAGCTTGTTGAACCTGACTTAATTTGTTTACTGTTTTTTCTTGGGAGATACTCATGTGATGAATAGAAATAATTTAGAGTAGTTGTGGTTAGTAGCGGTGGTAGTTAGTAGTAGTAGTAGTAGTAGTATAATAATTGTTGTAGTAGTACTAATACAAAGGTAATACTATTAATAATTATAATTGTACCTAAAATTTTCGTACAGTAATTAATAAAAAAAATAATCATATAAAATCAAATCAAAATATTACACTAAAAATAAATAAGTCTGATGTTTAGTATAAAATAAATGCCAATGAAAAAATATATATTCTTATAAGACTAAAGATTTAATACTGAAGGTTTTAAGACTTAACACTTACAGTAAGACTCAGGTGAAGGGTACTTGAAGACCCCGGCCTTACAAACACAACAATTAACATTACAATAACAAAGACACAGTGAAGGAGTTTCTCTTCTACACTTTGCTTAATTGTTTTTGTAATGCCTTCATAGGTAAACAAGGTGAAAGCAGACAATATATATCTATCTGTCTGTCTGTCTGTTTGTGTGTGTGTGTGTGTGTTACGTGGTGGGTGTTACGTCGAGAGGTGTTACTTAGTGGGATGTTACTTGGATGTTACGTAAGGCGTCGACTGACCTGCTCATCTCTACGTGATTCAGGTAAGGTTGACCACTGGAGCTTGAATGGGATAGATAAAGAGAGATAAGGATAGATACGAGGATTAGCACTTAGTAGATTATAAAGCTAAGGTGACAGATGAGAGTTGATGGAAGGAATAGATAGACGCGATAAAAGGGAAGTAGTGGACGGTGGATGGAAAGGCTGGAAGGATTGTAAAATATAGTAGACGACAGGTAAATGTATTGTAGACGGGGGCAATAGATATGAGGTGAGGGTATTGTAGAAGGTAGATAAGACGTTGTAGACAGTAGACGGTAAGGTATATTTTATCCAGAGTGGTCGACCAAGAGTCCACTTCTGTACGGAGGGAAAAATAGTGGTCATTTTTACCCCTGTGTCCTGTCCGGTACAGTTGATCGAGGCGGGGGTAGGTCACTCCAAGTACGGTCCGAGCAAACACCCCGCCTCGCCCCATGCCCGCCCGTCCACACGCCCGCACGCCCACCCGTCAGCCAGCTACCCACACTTGCACCGCCTCATACTGTCTTCCTCTTTTCCCACGCCCACACTCTCATGCTCACCCCCCTCCCCCTCCCCCCTCCCACCACTACCCAACCATACATATAGCAGACAGGTGTGTGTGTGCGCGTGTGACTTAAGGCAGCGCGTCATGATTGTAGTTCACTTGGAAGATTATTAGACATGTTTTTTCCTAGGGTATACATCACAAGCCGGTTTTTACCCTGCCTAGGAAGTACACCACAAGATGTTTTTTTTTTTTCTAAGGAAATATACCAGATAAGTTATTTTTCCTCCAGGAGATACACGAGTCTAGCTGGTGAATTATTCCCCGTAAGATGGCCTTCCTGGGAAAAAATTTAACGGTGCTGTATTTCCTCGTCTGATTTATGGTTAGGTTAGGTTGATGTATTTTTGTTTTGTATTTCGTTATGTACTTCGATGTGTAGTTTCCTTTGTATTCAGTATATTTTATCTTGTTTTTCATTGTTTATTTTGTATTCTTCGTTGAGTCTGATCTTAGGTATTCCGCTGTGTATTTCGTTGAAGGTTTAGGTGTTGAACTGACAAACTGTGTGTAAGAAAGAAGTGCTCCTTTGTCTGTGGAGTGCGGCGGTTGAGTGGATACCGAGCTCATCTGATCCAGGGGTCAGTGATTCGATTCCCGGACGCCCCCAGTTCACCCAGCTGTAATTGGGCACCTAAATTTACAACTTGGGGAAGTGAAGTACAGTACCGGCCATGCTGCCTCGTGTACCAAAGGCTTAGGATACAGTGTGCTATATCCACACTGCCCCTAACTGGCAGTCATGCCTATGGGACCCACTTTTATTTAGAGAAATAAAGTTTTGTCTCAATCCGATATTATTAATAATAATTTTATTGTTGAAAATAATAATAATAATAATAAAAATATATAATAACAACTATACAAACTGAGAGAGACATAAATAAAGATGGACTGAACAATAACAGTAATTACAGCGATAGCATATTTACCTCATCTTGATAACAGCTGACTATGTAATCAATACCACGTGACACGACGCGTATAAACACGTCTGAGTTATTACCTTGTTGATGATAATAAGTAACATAAATATTAATGTCACTGCTTCTGTTATTTTGTGTTGTTATTAGTGTATTAGTTCGGGTGTTAATACAGTGGTCCAGTGGTAGCTGTCACTCACTATAGTTATACAGTGGTCCAGTGGTAGCTGTCACTCACTATAGTTATACAGTGGTCCAGTGGTGCCTGTCACTCACTGTAATTATACAGTGGTCCAGTGGTGCCTGTCACTCACTGTAATTATACAGTGGTCCAGTAGTGCCTGTCACTCACTATAATTATACAGTGGTCCAGTGGTGCCCGTCACTCACTATAATTATACAGTGGTCCAGTAGTGCCTGTCACTCACTATAATTATACAGTGGTCCAGTGGTGCCTATCACTCACTATAATTATACAGTGGTCCAGTAGTGCCTGTCACTCACTATAATTATACAGTGGTCCAGTAGTGCCTGTCACTCACTATAATTATACAGTGGTCCAGTAGTGCCTGTCACTCACTATAATTACAACATTGGGTGAATCACAGAGTTTTAACAATGTAATAGATAGATGGAGGTAGAGAGAGAGAGAGAGAGAGAGAGAGAGAGAGAGGAAAGAAGGAATGAGAGTGAGGGTGGATAACGGAGGTAAGGAAGGTGAGAGAGGGGGGGGGAAGGGAGGGAGGGAGGGAGGCAAGGCGAAGGGAAGGAGAGAGAGACGGGGAGGGAAGGAGGGAGCCGTAATACAAACATCAATACACAGCTAAAAATCGACTACAGTACGAGACATGAAAGCTAAACTCAAATTGTAATCCCGGAACAGAGAACTCAGCTAAATTTAAGCTATATCAGTACATATTATTAAAAAAAAAAAGCTATACTCGAGTTAACTTTCACAAAAAAAGTTACTCTGACTAATTATTATTATATGATTAAAACATTAGGAAAAAAGTTAATAAATGCTTTGTTTGACTTTTTTACGTCTGTTTGTCTTTCGTTTTCAAAGGATTTTAATGGATTTTGTTTCATTTTTTATGTATTTTTTTATTATTATTCAATGGCTGAATTATATATTACATAAGGCAAGTATAAAAGTTATGTATCTTCTTAATGGGAATCCGAGAAAGACTTTTGATAGATTGTGATAAATATTAATGATTGTTTTATATTATGGAGTCTGATCTTTACTAGCTTTTTTTTTTATTATTGATGGAATTTATATTTTATTTTGGGAGGGAGAGAGAGAGAGAGAGAGAGAGAGAGAGAGGAAGAGAGACCGACTCGGCTTCTACCCTTAACCACCAGGCACTCCCATTCCCAAGACAGCGAGACCAAACCCGTGTCCATTCTCATCACCTCCTCCTTCCCTCCTTCACCTCCTCATCTTCCTCCTCCTTCTCCTCTCTCTCTCCTCCTCCTCCTCACCGCCTCCTCTCACACCCCTCCCTCTCCTCCCTCCCCCCCGGTACTTGACCAGACGAAAAATGGCCAAGAGGGACGTAAAGGAAGGAGGAAGGAAAGGGTGAGAAATAGGAGGACTAAAATGAGGAAAAGTGCCTGTAAGCTGCACTAAGCGCCAGGTTCAGGAGGGTCGAGATTGTGGGTGTTATGGCGTGTCTTAGTGGCGTTTATCGTAAAGCTATTCTATCTGGGTCATTCTGGGAAATGAAGGCGGTAGTGAGCTGGTAGTAGGGGTGGTGGTAGGGAATGGAGTGATGGAAAGGAAGGATAGAGTGGTAAGGAGGTAGTCTCAGGCACGACACACACCAGACTGACTGAGATCTCAAACACCAAGAAGACATACTCCCAAGACATACAGTAAACAGAATAACTGACTTGCACACACACACACACGACACACACACACACACACACACACACACACACACACACACACACACACACACACACACACACACACACACACACACACACACACACACACACACACACACACACACACACACACACACACACACACACACACACACACACACACACCACAGACTTGACGACACACTCCAGAATAAAGACAAGAGGTACAGTAAACTAACACACACACACACACACACACCACAGACACACAGACACAGACACACACACACACACACACACACACACACACACACACACACACACACACACACACACACACACACACACACACCACACACACACACACACACACACACACACACACACACACACACACACACACACACACACACACACAGACACACACCACAGACACACACACACACACACACACACCACAGACACCCACACACGCAGCAGTCCAGGTAAAGCAGACACACAGTGGGTGTTCTATCGATAAAGATATAGGGAATGTGGGCAGGCCATTTAACCTTGAAGGAACAGGTGTAGTGGGGTATAGTACAGGTGTTCAGCAGGTATAGTGGGATACAGTACAGGTGTACAGCAGGTGTAGTGGGGTATAGTACAGGTGTTCGGCACGTGTAGTGGGGTACAGTACAGGTGTTCAGCAATAGAGACAAGTACGGCACAGTCAGCTGTTCAGGTGAATGTGGTACAGTACCGTAAACACAAGGTCACAGCGCCAGCAGGTAAGGTCTGACCACAGGGACGCTGGCTGGCTGGTCCTGAACACAGCAGTCAGCCCGCGAAACTCACACCGCCCTGATATTTACTGCCGGAGTGGCCCGTTCCCCGCCACGCCAGGATACACCCCAGCCCCTCCCAGGATAGGGGCTAGTGTCCCGTGGCAGGGGCAGCCTGGATAAGGTACCGGGCGGATAATTTAGTGCGACAAGCCGTGATGTGGACATGACAATTCGGGGCTGGGCCGGTGGTGGATGTGCGGGCTGGATGACCCCCGCGGGCTGATGGATGACCTCCCTGGATGCATGGATCGGTAATAACAAAGATGATGACGATAAGGGCAGGAGGTACAGGTAGTAATGGCTGGATGATATCAGGGTGGACGGTGATGAGAGGAACTAGGATGGAGGAGTGAGGAGGCTGAGAGACTTACTTGAGGAGACTGAGAGACTCACCTGAGGAGACTGAGAGACTCACCTGAGGAGACTGAGAGACTCACCTGAGGAGACTGAGAGACTCACCTGAGGAGACTGAGAGACTCACCTGAGGAGACCGAGAGACTCACCTGAGGAGACTGAGAGACTCACCTGAGGAGACTGAGAGACTCACCTGAGGAGACTGAGAGACTCACCTGAGGAGACCGAGAGACTCACCTGAGGAGACTGAGAGACTCACCTGAGGAGACTGAGAGACTCCTATGACGGGACCCAACACCTTGAATCAGGTGAGATAATTACACCTTTGACTTGGGATGACGGAGAGAGAGAGAGAGAGAGAGGAGAGAGAGAGAGAGAGAGAGAGGAGAGAGTGTGTGTTCCCAGCATGATTATGGTGGGGTGTAGGGGAGGGGTACATAACCACAATAAGTTAAGATAGTTTAGGTTAGGTTAGCTTAGGTTAGGGTGGTTAATCTCCAGGGGGGGGAAATAAGCTGGGGTGTATAATCTTCAGGTGATCCAGAGGTTAAACTGCGTGGTTAAATGGCCCATCTCTCGTGGTGTCATCATGGAGACAAGGTGGTTAGTTATAGTCGAGTGTCTGCGCTATATTGACTCCATATTGGTTTGTCTTTTGTTTACGTTTGTTTGTCTTTCCTTTATGCCTTTTCTTCCTTTCTCTTCATTACTTTCTTCCCTTTCTTTTCACTTCATCCTCCTCCTGCTCTGTCTTCTCCTCTATATTATGCCTCTTCTTCCGCCTCCTCCTCCTCCTCTTCTTTTCTTCCTTCTCCTCGTCTTCCCATCACAACTTCTTTTTCCTCTTCCTCCCTCCTTCTCCCTCCCTCCTTCACCCCTCCCTCCTTCCCCTACCTTCCTCCCTCCCTCCTTCTCCCCCCTTCCCCTTCACCCTCCCTTCCTTCACCCCTACCTTCCTCCCTCCCTCCTTCTCCCCTTCCCTCCGCCTCCCCCTTCCTTCACCCCTACCTTCCTCTCTTCCTCCCTCCTTCTCCCCCTTCCCCTTCACCCCTCCCTCCTTCCCTCCCTCCTCTTGCTCACTGCGGCTCTTCTATAATAGATTCACTCGTGTCTCGGGTCCAGGTTGTGACGTGTTGTGAACGTGTTGGTACAGCAATGAATCTAGTGTGTTCCATCCTCTCCCTCTCCTCTTCCCGCTCCTGTTCCACTCCCTTCCCTGCTCTCTTCCCTCCCGCTGCATCCTTTCTTCCCACCTCCCTGTTCTCATACTCTTCCTCCCTTCTTCCCCCTTCTCGTCCCCACCCCTTTACTCCTCCCTTCCCTTCCCATCCCACCCAGGGAAATAGAGTGGTAACTGAATGAAAGGAATGAGAGTAGTAAAGGGGAGGATGATAGCCTAGAGAGAGAGAGAGAGAGAGAGAGAGAGAGAGAGAGAGAGAGAGAGAGAGACTAAATGAAAGCGAGAAAGAGTAAGAAGCAGAGAGAGAGAGAAGAGGTGGTGACAGAGTGAGTCATACACAATATATCAAAGATTCTCCATACTCTCTCAGAGCCTCCACCTACTGCTGGGGGTAATGAGGAGAGAGAAGGGAGGAGATGTACCTTGTCCTCTGCTGTGGGAGATATATTAGGGAGGCGAGGGAGATGACCTTGTTCTCTGCTGTGTCGGGAGGACAGAGAGGAGAGGGAGGATATGCCCTTGTCCCCTGCTGTGTGGGAGATAGACGAGGGAAGGGGAGGGGGAGATGGCCTTGTCCTCTGCTGTGTGGGGAGATATATTAGGGGAGGCGAGGGAGGAGATGACCTTGTTCTCTGCTGTGTGGGAGGACAGAGAGAGAGATGGGGAGGATATGCCTTGTCCTCTGCTGTGTGGGAGATATTAGGGGGGAGGGGAGATGATGACCTTGTTCTCTGCTGTGTGGGAGGACACAGAGGAGGGGGAGGATATGCCCCTGTCCCCTGCTGTGTGGGGAGATATAATAGGGAGGCGAGGGAGATGACCTTGTTCTCTGCTGTGTGGGGGAGGACAGAGAGAGGAGATGGGGAGGATATGCCCTTGTCCTCTGCTGTGTGGGGAGATATATTAGGGAGGCGAGGGAGATGATGACCTTGTTCTCTGCTGTGTGGGGAGGACAGAGAGAGGAGGGGAGGATATGCCCTTGTCCCCGCTGTGTGGGGAGATATATTAGGGGAGGCGAGGGACATGACCTTGTTCTCTGCTGTGTGGGGAGGACAGAGAGAGGAGATGGGGAGGACAAATTGTCTAGGAGACATAAATCATACATTTGTCATTATGATAAAGTTGTGTATCCAGTTAGACTTATATTTATAAATGGATTTACCTGTAATTACCGTCTTAGTAATTGTGAGAGGACACAGGTGTATTTACTATATATTGATCATAAATCTCTCTCTCTCTCTCTTATTTATGACTTTCTGTCTAAATAAGCATAAATATAATAATGATATGTTTGTGTTACAGGTAGGTGTGTGTGGCCCGCCTCTGCCAGGTGCTGAGTAAACTGTAGGTGAGGTGACGCCCTGCTGCAGGTGGTGAGTTCTATTGAGTTTATACCCGAAGGTTATTCAATGTGGTGGGTGCGGCGGCCGAGTGGACACAACACTCGCCTACTGTTCTAAGGGTCACAAGATCGATCCCAGGACATTGCAAGTTCACTCAGTTGGGAAAGTGAATGAGGTCGAGTTCAGTGTCTGTATGTGTGTGTTTTTCTATGTATATTTATGTGTGTGTGTGTGTGTGTGTTAATATGTGTCATGCCAACATAAACAAGTTAAACAATTCACATGTGTTGAGGCGATGTGTCTCCCCAACACCTAAATTTTTAAAAATGTTAATGTTCAGGTGACGATAGTTGGCACGACGCTGATATTTGGGATTACACACACACACACACACACACACACACACACACACACACACACACACACACACGCAGAACTACAACATACAGTACATTACAGCCACTATCACTATTACCATCATCACTATTACCACCACTACCATCACCACGACCATCACCACTACCACCACCATCGTCAACACTAACTACAATCATCACCACTACCATCAGCTTCACCATTATCAATACCACCACCACAACCATTACCACACCTACCATTACCTCGGTCCTCCTCTTCCCCCACCCTGGGCGTCAGATACATAGATGAGACCAATCTATTACATATTGTCCTTATGGTGAGAGATCCTGATCCCCCCCTCCCCTCCCTTTCCTCATCCTCCCTCTCCTCATATCTCCCTGTCCATTCCTCGTCTCTCCCCTCCCCTCACCCCTCCCCTCATCTTTCCCTCTCCCCCCCCCTCCCTCCACCACAGATTCTCTTTTAAGTCTCACAAGAATAAAGGAATTCGCTTAACTGGAAACGACAGCCAATATGTCGCCCAAATTGCACCGAGAGACTACCGTAACTCGAGGCGTTTTCTTAATGTTTTGAGAATGAACAAGTTAAAGGAGAAACTCGTACAGTGAGGGACTTTTTCCGTCAGTGAGGAAGTGAGATAGAGAGTAACGGATAGATGAATGTTTTAGTGAGTCTCAGTTAAGTATAGGTAAGGTTAGTCTTGGAAGGTTATGTTAAGTTGATATTGTGGACAAATATAGTGACTTAGTTGGTTGTCATGGAGTTGTGTTTTGTTCTCCGTCAGTAAGTGAGTATGATAGTGAGTGAGATGAGTTTGTGAGTGAGTGAGAAAGTGACTGAGTAATTGAGTCATTGAGTGAGGAAGATAGTGATTAATATGTGAGGGAGTGGGTGTAAGTTAGTCATTGAGTGAGATATTGAATGAGGAGATTTTTAATGTCCGGGTGTCGTATATAGAGCTGCTGACGCAATTAGAAATCGCCCAGGTATGGTTCTTCAAGAATTTGAACCCTACTTCCCTTCTCCCCTTCCACCTTCCTTTCCTTGCCCCTCCTCTCCACCTCTCTTAAGAGTTCCTCCCCCCCTCTTGTCTTCCCCAGGGGTCCTGCCTTAGGGGGCCTTGCTGCCTTCCTTCCTTCCTTCCTTCCTTCCTCCCCTCTGAGGGATGATGGCAAATCCCCAGTAAACCCCCACGTCTGTTAATGACGGGGGGGGGGGCTCCCATGGCGTGCTGGCCTCCCCAACTCCCCACTCCCTACGCCGGTCGTGTACTGCATTATGTCTTTTACCTGCCTCCCCTCTTCCCTTCCCCTCTCCTCCCTTCTCCTCCACTCGTTTGGTCTTTCCTCCTCCTCTCTTCTGGCTTCCCGCGTCCCCGGCCTCCCCAGCCTCTCAGTCTTTCCACCACCACACTCCCCAGCCTCCCCAGTCTTCTCACCACCTCTGTGCCCCCAGTCACTCCATCACCTTCCCAGCCTCTCCCCGGCCTCCCCACCACCTCCCCAGCCTCCCCCAGTCTTCCCCACCACCTCCCCAGCCTCCCCCAGTCTCCCATCACCTCCCCCAGCCTCCCCCGGCCTCCCTCCCACCTCCCCAACCTCTCCCGACATCCCCACCACCTCCCCAGCCTCTCCCAGTCTTCTCACCACCTCCCCAGCCTCCCCAGAAGCCTCTCCTCCACCTCCCCAGCCTCTCCCGGCCTCCCACCACCTCCCAGCCTCCCCCAGTCTTCCGACCACCTCCCCCTTTCCCAATTCATACTCTGCTCCCACATGCGGTTTGACCATAATGGTAGTATCAGTTACCAGAAGTGTTTATTGTTGTGTCAATGTCAGGCCAGTGTTATGTCTCTTTTATTGCCTTCCTCTTATGCATTATTATATTATTGTGTGTGTGTGTGTGTGTGTGTGTGTGTGTGTGTGTGTGTGTGTGTGTGTGTGTGTGTGAAAAATCCCCACTTTAAGAAGAATTTTATACTTTTTCACAACTTTATATTTCATACTTTGGAAAAAATAATTGTCGTTAACCCGTTCATCTCTCTCAACACTTTAGTATTTTATTTAGCTGAGAGAGAGAAAACCTGCAGCACTGAGAGGGTTAAAACTTTTCCCGATTAAAGAGGTTTTTACTGTGTTAATCTTTAGGGAGACATTTTCGTAAAATTTTTGTGTTGATATAAGCAGGTGTTGTTCTCTCACATCAAAGGTGACAGTGTTGACTAGAGGCGAGTGTCTTGCTGAGTGTCTTAAGTGTCATGTGAGAGTGTTGTTGAGTATCTTGCAAGTGTCATGTAAGTGTCATGTGAGTGTCATGTGAGTGTCTGTCTCAGTAAACGTAATTGAACTTTTTCTTTCTTCTTCTGTTGGATGTCTAAAAATAAACTTTTTCAATAAAGATTCATTTAGTAAACCTCCTTTGATGCTGTACACTGGAATGGTTATATTCTCTCTCTCTCTCTCTCTCTCTCTCTCTCTCTCTCTCTCTCTCTCTCTCTCTCTCTCTCTCTCTCTCTCTCTCTCTCTCTCTCTCTCTCTCTCTCCTCAACTATCTTATACACGCCCTTGATATATATCGCATAGAGGTCCAGTATATCGCTTTTAAGTTATACTCTACCATATATGCCCTGGCTATAGTATATAATTGATCTAGGTTATATAAGAATTGGCTATATAACTCAGCTCATAAGTTATACTACATCCCCCCCTGAATTATATATCCTATACGCACTGGGTATATCTTAATGATCATCTCCAAGTTATTATACACCTGTTGGATATATCTTTCGGGGTTTATGTTATATGTTATACTTTATCTCGCGTCTTGTAGTTTATATACGCGCTGGATATATCTCGGAGTATATCTATAAGTTATACTCCATCCAACAGCTTTTCCCTATTGACTTAGCTTGAATATATCTTTTGAGTATATCCTTCCAGCGCTTGAGTATATCTGGGAGTATACTGTATATCTTACCTTATAACTGCATCATAGCCGTAGATATATTTTGAGTATATCTTTAAGTTATATTCTTTCTCCCCCTCATGAGTTACGGTATAAACGCCCTGGGTATATCTTTGAATATAAATTATTCCTGCATTATACTGCCTAACAAGGGGTGTACTCTTCTCTGGGCGGGGTCGAGGGAGTGAGTGAGGGAAGGAAGGAGGGCGGGGAGAGGGAAGGAGATTGAGTTGAGGAGGTGGAGTGAGGGTGTGGGGAGTGGGGTGAGGTGGGGGGTGGTGAGGTGAGGCGGGAGGTGAGGAGGTTCAGGTGAGACGGGAGGAGGGCGGGAGGTGAGGTGGGGAAGGAAGGAGGTGTGTTTATTTGGTTAGTATTCCCCCATCCGTGCCTTCTCACCCCCTGCAGTCATGTGTGTGTGTGTGTGTGTGTGTGTGTGTGTGTACGTCATGGTGGTGGTGTAATGAAGCGGGGTGAGTTTATCTAGTTAACAGCAGGCGTCTACCGTAGGAGCATCTGTCTGTTGAGTTGTTATTGTGGTTGACCTGTACACCTTACTGCCTCCCCCCTCCCCTTCTCTCCCTCCCCTTCCCTTCTCCCCTCCCCTTTCCTTCCCTCTCTCTACTCCATTTTCATTTCCCTCCCTCCCCCCTCCTACTATACGAGTACTCCTTCAAGCATCATACAAATTATTGAGGACAACTCCCCTCCCTCAATTCCCTTCCTATCTCCCTCCTCCCCATTTCCTCTCCCATTTCCCCAACTTATTTTCCACCTCTCCCAAACTTAATTCCTCCACACTTCCCCTCCCCTTCCTCCCAACTCTTTCACCCACACTCCCACATCTTCCAAATTCCCTTACCTCCCCTCTCCCCGGCCCTCGTGTTAGTAAGCTCCCCCTGTGTGTAGTAATCACCAGCAGAACACACACAGAGTACAGTGGGGGGTGTGGCTGTTGGGAGGGGATCGACCCCGTGTCCCGCCGTGCTGTGGTAGCCAGGTCTCGACCCCGTGTACGTGATATTGTTTCAGTAATGGCGATGATGATGATGATGATGATGATGATGATAATGAAATTTGCAATAATGATATCGATAATGATAGCAAAATGATAATAACAGTCGAATGATGATAATAATAATAATAATAATAATAATAATAATAATAATAATAATAATAATAATAATAAAACAGTCAAGCTAAACACTGGAGGTGGAAGCTCTCTCTCTCTCTCTCTCTCTCTCTCTCTCTCTCTCCTTCCTATTTCTCCCTAATCCTCTTCTTCTTCCTCCACCTTCCCTCCCCCATTCTAACTCCCCTTCTCCCCAAAGCACAATCCCCTACCATCGTCCCTCCCTCCCCTCCTTCCTCACACACTAACACTTACACCACAACTCACACACTACCCCCACAACACACTACCCCCCACAACACACTAACCACACTACCCCACAACCACCACCCCTGACACACACTACCCACACTGACACACACCCTGACCCCCACTGACACACTACCCCACAACACACCACCCCCACAACACACTACACCCCACAACACACACCCCCCACACACAACACACTACTACCTCCACAACACACTCACCCCCACAAACACAACACACACACCCCCTACAACACACCACCCCCCACACCACCACCTCACCCCACACACACACCCCCACAACACACCACCCCACAACACACCACCCCCACCACAACACACACCTACACCCCACAACACACCACCCCACACACACACACCCACCACACCACCCCACAACACATTCACACTCCCCATACCAATTACCCACACACACTCCCCACAACACTACCCCACACTACCCCACAACACACTACCCCCAAACACACCACCCCCCACACACTCACACACCACCCCCACACACACACCACCCCCCCACGCCACTACACACACACCACCCCACAACACTGCCCCCACAACACACACACCCACCCCACCACACACACACCCCACCCCACACACCACCCACTACACACACCACCCCACCACACACTCAAGCACACCCCCCGACACCCCCCCACAACACACTCACCCCACAACACACTACTCTACACACACTACCCCACCAACACACTGCCCCCCACACACCACTACCCCCCACACACACACTACTCACCCCACAACACACAATACCCCACACACACACCACCCCCACAACACACGCACTACACACACACTCCCCACACACCACCTACCCCACACACACCTACCCCCACAACACACTACCCCCACAACACACTACCCCCACACACACACGCACTCACACACTACCCCACAACACACCACCCCCACACACCACCCCTACACACCACCCCACAACACACCACCCCCACAACACACACCCCACACACACACACCCACCCACACACACCACCCACAACACACACCCCCTACACACACTGCCCCACACACACTGCCCCACAACACACCACTCTTGGCCCAACACACCACACCACCACACAACACACACACCTCCCCACAACACACACCCCCCTACACACACCACCCCCAACACACTCTAAACCACACACACAACACACACTACCACACCACCCCACACACACCACACTACCCACACACACCTCACCCCCACAACACACACCCCCCACACACACACCACCCCCACAACACACCACTACCCCACAACACACTCCACTCCCACAACACACCACCCCCACACACACACCCCACACCCCCACACACACCTCCCAACACACCACGCCCACACACACACCCCCACAACACACGCCCTACACACTGCCCCTACACCACACACAACCCCACACACACTACACCCCCACAACACACACCACACACACACTGCCCCACACACAACACACACCTACCCCTACACACTACCCCCACCACACTGCCCCACAACACACTCCCCACACACACACCACCCCCACAACACACTACCCCCACACACACACTACCTCATACCCCCACCCCACACTACACCCTCCCCTACAACACACTACCCCCACAACACACCTACCCTCCCACAACACACACACCCCACACACACACCACCCCCACACACACCACCACACTGCCCCCACACCACACCACACACACCTACACACTACTCCCCCAACACACCACGCCCACAACACACACACACACACCCCTACACACACTGCCCCCACACAACACACCACCCCACAACACACTACCCCCACAACACACCACCCCCACACCACACTGCCACACACACCCCACACACACACCCCCACAACACACTGCACACACACTCACCCCTACACACACACACACCCCTACACACACCACCCCCACAACACACTACCCCTACAACACACCACACACACCACCCCACACACACTACCCCTACACACACCACCCCACAACATACCCCCACAACACACTCACCCCTACACCACTACCCCCACACACACTACCCCCACAACACACACCCCCACAACACACTACCCCCAACACCTACTCCCCACAACACACACCACACTACACACACACCCCTGACACACTATCCCCAACACACTCACCCCCACACACACACCCCACAACACATACCCCCACAACACACTACCCCACAACACACTACCCCCACACACAACACACACACAACACACACTACCCCTACACACACTACTACCCCCACACACTACCCCCACAACACACTCTCCCACAACACACCACCACACTAACACACACTACAACACCCCACCACACACCACAACACACACAAACACTAACACTCCCCACAACACACTCCCACTACACACACCACCCCACCACACTACACACTATCCCCCACAACACACTACCCCACCCACCACACACTCCACTGCCACCCCACCCCTACACACCACCCCCACAACACACCACCCCCACAACACACATCCCCACACACACCACCCCCAACACTTGCCCCTACACTACCTCCCACACACACCACTCCTAAACACACAGACATACACACACACACACTTTACCTAAAACTTTCCCCCAGGATGTTATCGACTCTCGGGAGGTGACATTTGAGGACGACCTAAACTTGCCCCCGGCCACCTCAGCCTCCTACACCACCGTCTACAAATTGCCTCAGATATCCCAGTCGAGATTTTACCAGGGATTGTGAGACTGTGCCTCCCTCTCCCTCCCTCTCTCTCTCTCTCTCTCTCTCTCTCTCTCTGTGTAGCGACCCAACTCTTTTCGTGCTTGTCTCTGTCTGCCTGTCTGTCTGTCTCATGGTGGCGACCCAACTCCGTGTGTGTGTGTGATGGGGGGGAAGGGTAAAGGGGTTACTGAGGTAATATACGATGGTGGTGGTGGTGGTGGGAGTAGTTATGATAGTAGCAGTGGTGATGTTATTAATAGTTGTTGTGATAGTAGTGGTAATAATAGTAAACTTGTCGTAGTGGTGGTGGTGATAGTGGTAGAAGTAGTAGTGGTGGTAATAACAATGGTGATAGTAATGGTGGTGGCAGTAATAGTGGTGGTAGCGGTGATAGTGTTGGCAGTAGTAGTAGTAGTGGTGGTGGTAGCCGTGTGTCCAGAAACGTAATAAATATCCTGGGTCAGGGGTTAATGAAAATGTTTGTAGCAGGAGCTGGAGTAAGTTGTGGGTTAATTAAAATGTTTTGAGGCGGAGACTGTGAAGAGCAGTGCCTGGGGGAGGGGGGCGTGGCACTTTATGGCCATTGGGGTTGTTGCTCAGGTTGTATTTGCTAGGGAGGGGAAGGGAGGAGGGAGCTAGTTTTAGTATTGTGTTATATATTATCTAATTTAACCTTTATGTTTAGTTGGTTTACGTGTGAGTGTGTTTTAATGTGTTGTTTTTGTCTCGCCTTGAGTGCTTTATCTGCCAGGGTCTTTAAACACCGCGCATTTAAATCTCTGTTTGGACACAATGTAACAAATATCTTTAAAGCAATTAAGAAAAGGTATTTTGTCTGTTTCACTGGCGTGGCATATGGTTGGCGTGGGTTTTGTCTGGCGTGGCATATGGTTGGCGTGGGTTTTGTCTGGCGTGGCTTATGGTTGGCGTGGGTTTTGTCTGACGTGTCTTATGGCTGGCGTGGGTTTTGTCTGGCGTGGCCTGTGGCTGGCGTGGGTTTTGTCTGGCGTGGCCTATGGCTAGCGTGGGTTTGTCTGGCGTGGCTTATGGCTGGCGTGGGTTTTGTCTGGCGTGGCTTATGGCTGGCGTGGGTTTTGTCTGGCGTGTCTGGCGTGGGTTTTGTCTGGCGTGTCTTATGGCTGGCGTGGGTTTTGTCTGGCGTGGCTTATGGCTGGCGTGGGTTTTGTCTGGCGCGGCTTATGGCTGGCGTGGGTTTTGTCTGGCGTGTCTTATGGCTGGCGTGGGTTTTTGTCTGGCGTGTCTTATGGCTGGCGTGGTTTATGGCGTGTCTTATGGCTGGCGTGGGTTTTGTCGAGCGTGGCTTATGGCTGGCGTGGGTTTTGTCTGGCGTGTCTTATGGCTGGCGTGGGTTTTGTCTGGCGTGTCTTATGGCTGGCGTGGGTTTTGTCTGGCGTGTCTTGCTGCAACTATGGCTGGCGTGGGTTTTGTCTGGCGTGTCTTATGGCTGGCGTGGGTTTTGTCTGGCGTGTCTTATGGCTGGCGTGTCTTATGGCTGGCGTGGCTTATGGCTGGCGTGGCTTAAGCTGACGTGATTTCGGAAGCAATCGCTGTTCTCCCTGTACCAAAATGCACCTTGGTCAGTTTACCTTGTGCTGACTGGATATAAGCTTGGGGTGTCTCAAGAAGTCTTTGAATAAGCTTAGGATGTCATAATTATCTACATAAGCTTAGTGTGCGTATCAGACTCTCTCAAAAAATAAGCTTAGGGTGAGGGTTGTTGACGGAAAGACAGTTTGAGAGGAAGACTCCCCTGCCAGACAGACAGAAAATCAGACAGTATTTATCGAGTGAGTTTGTAGTTTAGTTTAGTTCAAGTTGGTAATTGTGTGAGTTAAAAGTTGTTCAGGTCAGTATTGCTCTTTGACAGGTGGTGGTGATGGGAGGTTATCTGTCTGTCTGTCTGTCTGTCTGTCTGCCCATGCCTGAATAACCACCAAACTCACAATAACACGTTACGTAATTCTCAACATGTGTAAAAACTTCTCAAATCACATTACAGAGTATTTAAGTATTTTTCTAATTACTTTTTTTTATTCTATATTTTATATTTTATATTTTTTTCGTCCTGGTGTCAGAATTCACCGTTCGTGTCAGAGTGTCTCGTTATTGTTCACCGGTAATTGTATATTTCGATATGATAGATGAAATAGTTCGCTAGAGGAGGTGTATTTTACCTGTATATTTCACCTGTATATTTCACCTGTATATTTTACCTGTATATTTTACCTGTATATTTCACCTGTATGCATATTAATTACATTTAATCTAAGTTCCCCTCATGTGACGGTGTCCCTCGCTATCTTACATACTATTGAACATTAAAAAATTATTAATGATATTTATTGATGTTAAATATTCGTTGGTGTTGGCCATAGATCATTTACCAGGTATCCCTTTGAGGTTTATTCAGCTGGTCTGTTTATATTATACGGTATGGTAAGTTAGGTTTATTTGTAGATGTATATAGTAATGTTTATAATGGTGGTGGGTGATGTTGATGTTTATTGATTAAATTAGGGTTGTGGTAGTGATGAGTTTGTTTTTAATTTATATATCTGTTTATTTGATTATTTTTATCTGCCTGTCTATCTATTTACCTGTCTGTTTGTTTTCTTTTAGTGACAGTGACGGTGAGTTAAGTTGGCACTAACCACACGTTGGGGGCCTGACCGATAACGGGTGTGTGTGTGTGTGTGTGTGGAGAGAGTATTTTTGTTGGTTAGAGTCTACTTGGTCTCGTGCATACTAAATAGCTCTCTCTCTCTCTCTCTCTCTCTCCTCCTTCATTTATCCTCTCCTGCCTCTCTGCTCTTCCTCCCTCTCCTTCATCATCTCATATTTGTTTTCCTCTTCACATAATCCTTTGTTTATTTATTGTTTTATTGTTTCAACCTCTTCCCCTCTTCTTCTTTTCCTTTCCTTTATCCATTCTGCTATTACATTTTCCCTTTACTACCTACTTTATTATTCTGCCTTGCATCTCCTAATCTTCCTCACTCACTCACTCACTTCTTTATTCTGTCTGTCTGTGTCACGTCTTTTGGTTTTCCTCTTTATCTTATGCCACCGAAGCGATTAATTACCTGGGTGTGTCTTTCACGTCTGTGTGTCTGTCTGTCATACTGTCTTGTCCGTGTGATAACTTGTGTCATAGTGATTGGATCTTAACCAGACCTGTCATACATATTTGTTAGTAGTTAAGGAAGCTACCTAATGATTTATAGTCCGTTAGGTCAAAGGTCAAGGTCATTACTGTTAGATAAATTTTGGTTTCCGTGTGACAACTTGCACCATAGTGGGTGGATATTAACCAGACCTGTCATACATATGTGTTAATAGTTAAGGAAGATATCTAAAGATTCATAGGGCGTTGGGTCAAAGGTCATTATTGCTGAAGATAACATTGGGTCATCATGTGCAGAGAGAGTGTAGGCATAAAGACAATGACCAAAAGGAAGTTGGTTTTGAGAAGGATAGACCTAGAGAGCATCCTTAGAGATTATAATCCAGGTGGGGATGGGGTCATGTGGGGGAGGTGAAGGTGGGATGATTTGGGTAGAGGTTTAATGTGTCTTGAGATATGTTTCCTGTGTCACCTGTGGTCGTTGTTTTCATCATCGTTGTCGTCATTATTATTGTCTTCATCGTCATCGTCGTTACCTCTTTCCCTCTTTATTTCTTTCCCCCCTTACTCTTCCTTTCCTTTATTTCTTCTTCTTAATCTTTCTTTCTTTATTTCGTCTTCTCTTGATCCTACCTGTATTGTGTGTTCTCCTTACTCTTTCATTTGTTACCACTTCTTTCTCTTGTGATGCTTATCGTCTAGTGTCTTTCCTTTATCGTGTTATTTTTTTTTAATTTTGGTTTTATCATATTTTATCTCTTTGTCATTGTTTCGTTGTGTTTATGTAAAATTGTTATCTCTCTCTCTCTCTCTCTCTCTCTCTCTCTCTCTCTCTCTCTCATTATATACTTTACTCTGTTATTGTCATTCCCCCTGTGTTGTTAATCTCCTCCTCTCATTTCTCTATTTACTTACCGGTGTTTTCATCTTTAGCCCTCTCCTCCTCTTCCTCCTCCATCTTCTTAATGTAATATCTCTTTTTTCTTCTTCCTCTGTCTCTCCTCCCCCTCCTTCCCTTCTCTTCCTCCTAATCCATGTAATATCACTTTTCCTCCCCTGTCTCTCTTATTTCTCCTCTTTCTCTTTATTCCTTTTTCTTCCTCTACCTCCTCCTCTTCTTCTTTCTCCTCCTCCTCTTCTTCGTCCTCCTCCTCTTCTTCCTCATCCTCCTCTTCTTCCTCCTCCTCCTCTTCTTCCTCTTCATTTTCTCCTCTGTTTATTCTTTGTCCTTCCTCTTGTTCATCAGACCTCCATCATCTCCCCCTCATTATCCTTCAGTATTATACTTCCATTGTTCGTCGTTCATGCCTCCATTATCTTTCCTATTATCTTTTACGTTTTTTCTTTATCGTTTTCTTTAAGTCTCGGCTTTTTTATTCATAGTCTCTGGTTGTTATTATTATTGTTGTTTATTTACCTTTAAATTACAATATGGGAAGTGGGGAAGGCTATTATGGTGTGAGGCCCTGTCTGTCTGTCTGTCTGTCTGTCTGTCTGTCTGTCTGTCTGTCTGTCTGTCTGTCTGTCTGTCTGTCTGTCTGTCTGTCTGTCTGTGCGTCCATTATCCCTTATATAGGTTTAAGTATGGCGCTATTTAAGCCTTTATACTCCTGCGCCTATGATAACTTTTAAAACAATATCTTTCTGTGTATAATATTTCCCAGGAGTTTAGACCACTTGGGTTATACTGTGTTGCTGTTGCTGAAGACGTCACACTTGTTGGCTCATCCATTAGGTAATTAGTTCATTAAATCAGGTAGCCTTCTGGTGATAAATGATCCGTTTAAATTAGCTCGTCAGCACTCATTTCTCAAGCTTGGTGTCTTGTGAGGTGTTCATTTGTTGTAGTGTTTGAAGTTGTTGTGTTGTGCGGGTGTGAGTAATGGCGGTGTACAGCTCGAGTGTTGTGAGACCTGACGGAACTGTTTACATGAGGTTATTGTCGTATTTTAGTTTTGTTAATGATTGAGTGTGTTTGTGTGTGTGTGTGCGTGCGTGCGTGTGTTTATATGTGTATGAATGCCGACCTGTGGTGTAATGTTCAGGATGCTCGCCTCGCAAGCAAGCAGACCCGGGTTCGATCCCCGAGCAGGGTGAAACTATGGGCAAATTTCTTTACGCCATTTGCCTCTGTCTACCCAGCAGTAATTGGGAACCTGGATGTTAATCGATTTGCGGATCGTATTCCGGGGTAATGGTTAGCCAGTGCAGTTGGCGAATTGTCCGGTCTTCTCGGACTGTTCCTTGACACTGGGTCATGCAACTCGTTAACTCAGGGTGTGGTTGTTGTGTTGGCGACAGCTTCTACACCGTAAACAAATTCACGCCTAGGTGGCCCTTGGGCCGGCCATCCTCGTTACACGAGGGGCAACCATTATTTTATATGTGTGTGTGCGTTTATGTATGTGTGTTCGTTTATGTTTGTGTGTGTTTGTGTTTATGTGTGTATACAGTATGTGTGTTTCTGTGTTTCCTTATCCTTGTTCCCCTTCCTTTATCTTCATTTTTCTTTCTCGCCTTCGTTTACTCTTAAAATTCTCCTCCACACTCCATTTTCCCCTCCCTTCCTCCCCCTCCCCTTCCCTAATGGAGGTTTTCTCATCTCCGGCCCGTTGTCTACCTTCCTCCTCCTACCCCTCCTCCCTCCTTCCTGCTTCCTCCTTTATCCGTCCTCCGATCCCCTCTTCTACCTGCTCCTCCTTCTCTTCCTCCCTACCCTCTTGCTTGTCTCATCATCCTTCCATCTTTCTACTTTTTCTTTCTCTCTTCTTCCTCACTCTCCCACTCCTTCTCTTCCCTTCCTCTCTTTTCCATTCTCCTCTCCTATCTACTCTTCCCTCCTTTACCCCTCTTCACCTCCCATCCCCCCACACACCCTCCTCCTTCATCTGTTCCAACCTCCTCCATCTCATTCTTCTCTTTCTTCTCCTCACCCCTCTTCACCCACCCCCTCCTTCCCTTTCCTCTTAAACCTCCCCTTTCTTCTTCTTTCCCTCTCCTCCCTTCTAACAACCTCATTTCTCTTCATCTTTCCTTCTTCCCTCTTCTTTCCTCCTCTTCTTCCTCCCCTCTTCCCCCTCCTCCTCCCCCTCCCCCCCTCAGCGGTGATCCCCAATGTGTCACTAATCCGCCAACATTGTGATGAGTAATGAGATCACCGAGAGAAACCTAACCATGGAGGGGCAGTGTTCCCCCCCCTCCTTCCCCCTCCTCCCACCTCCTCCCACCCCCCTCTCTCCATATTGGCATCCTGTTTCTATTTCCTCTGTACTTGTTTTTGGGGAGGGGGTGATGAAAGGTGGGTCAGGAGGAAAGTAGATGAGGGAAGGGAGGGTAGGTGAGGGAAAGGAAAATTAGGAGAGGAGATGAGGAATGAGTGAGAGGTCAAATGAAGGCTGGTGGATGAGGAGGGAAAGAGGAGATGAAGAGGACAACAGAAAGAGGAAGATGAGGTAGAACAGAAAGAAATAGGGAATGGGAAGAATGATGATGGGTGAGGGAGACAGAGAGGGAAGGGAAGGAAGGGGATGGAGTGAAGGGAAAAAAAAAAGGAAGAAAAAAACATAAATTATGACAACGAAGATAATATCAGATTACTAAGCCGAAGTGATGACCAAAGTTTAGGGCAGGGGAAACAGAAGAAGGGGGGGCTAGAAAAAGAGGGAGATGAGGGGGGAGAAAGAGTCTGTGTTTATCAATATTTCACTGGGATCGTTACTTTAATAAGTCTTTTGTATACAATAAGTGTGTTAATGTTTTTTTTCCGTCAGTAAATCAGTCAGTTAATCAGTCAGTCAGTCTACCCAAACACCTCTTTATCCTCCAACAAAAGTAAAATCATTTTGAAAATAGAACAAACAACTGTATAGTATTGTTTATCCCGGAGTCAACATGAGCGATAATCACATTTACAGTTTATAAGCTCTCGACCTTAAACTAACTCTTCATAAGTTCCTTAAACTCTGATGTACACAAACACAGCTTATTATTTATATCCAATCCCATTTGCCATCCCTCGATACCCCCGTTATGCTCGCACGGCTTA
Source organism: Homarus americanus (assembly GCF_018991925.1). NCBI lineage: Eukaryota > Metazoa > Arthropoda > Malacostraca > Decapoda > Nephropidae > Homarus > Homarus americanus. The sequence goes on along the minus strand of NW_024718273.1, from coordinate 14,000,875 downwards.
TCGTACAGCAAAATCCTAATGAATTTCGTAATGCAGTGCAGTTTCAGAGGCGCGAAATACGTGAAATATGTTGTAGTATTAGAGGTCATTTTGCCGCGGGAACACAGGGTAATTTGGTCCTTGGTGGAGGCTCACGGTTGATGCTCATTTGTTTCCTGCAGTCGAGGTCGGGTTCCCGGGGCTGTGTATAGGATAGGATCGCATTACTCGGGTGTTAGCGTGATGAACCTCTGTGTTGTGAGGCGGGTTATTGGCTGGTCACTGTGGGGAGAGTGGGGGTGGGAGGTAGTGGTGGTGATGGTGGGGTAGTGGTGATGGTGGGAGATGTGGTGATGGTGGAGTAGTGGTGGTGATGGTGGGGAGTAGTGGTGATGGTGGGGAGTAGTGGTGATGGTGGGAGTAGTGGTGGTGATGGTGGGGGTAGTGGTGGTGATGGTGGGAGTAGTGATGATGGTGGGGGTAGTGGTGGTGATGGTGGGGAATAGTGGGCAGTGGTGGGGAGTAGTGTTGATGGTGGGGGTAGTGGTGGTGGTGGTGGGGTAGTGGTGATGGTTGGGGGTAATGGTGATGGTGGGGAGTAGTGGTGGTGGTGGGGGGAGTAGAGGTGGAGGAGTGGTGGTGGTGGGGGAGAAATGGTGATGGTGGGGGAGTGGTGGTGATGGTGGGGAATATGGTGGTGGGGAAGTAGTGGTTAATGTTGGGGGAAGCAGTCAATGTACAAAGCTGAGATAATCCTTTGCTGTAGATTGTCCAGTAGTAATTGGTGTGAATGGGGTCGTGTAGTGGCAATGTGGATGGTAGTGGGGAGTAGTATAGTGGTGGTAGTGGCGTAGGCACCGTGTTAAGGTTTATGGGGGTTCGGTGCCTGGCCAGTGGAGAAAGTAACTGTCTATGATGTATACCTTGAGCTGTACACACACACACACACACACACACACACACACACACACACACACACACACACACACACACACACACACACACCATTTAGGCCCTTTGTATATTTTTTAAAATTTTTACCTGTTGTAGTTCTTCAATAAACCATTAGTTATTATTATTATTACCATTATCATCATTATTATTATTTACTGTTGTTATTGTTATTATTGTTATTATTACATATTTACGTAAGTGACTGTTCATCCCTTGTGGCTTATTGCGCTACTATGCACAGGATATACAAGGGGTGCACAAATAACTAGCCTTTCCGCTGTTGACACTATCTATGTATACTGTAGACATTTAACTGAGGGAGTAGATGTAGGGATGTATTTCAATATCACCCCTCCTCCACCATCTATCCCCGTTCCCTCTTACACACCTCACTATCCTCCCCTCCCATCCTGCACTCTCGTCCCTTCTCCCCACATCTCTCTCTCTCTCTCACACACACAAACATACACCTCTCATTATCTCCCTCCTCTCTCTCACCTTCGGCTCGCTGTCACAACACACTGCTAACAGATAAGTGTGTGTACGTGATAAATTGAGCTTCCATGTTTGGTGCCGTGCATGACTGGAGGGGCACACATGGAGGCGTTTCTCTCCCTCCATCCGTCTCCGGTCACCCAAGGAGGTTAATGAGTTTATCAGTGTTCCCTCAGAACCTCTCAGCCGGATTCTTAAAAAAAAAGAAAAGAAAAGGATCGTAAGTTAAGATTTGTTTTTTTATTCTTCGACCGTAAGTGGATTTTTCAGAAGGGATTGAAACTGGGGGTTTTCCCTTCTCATAATTGGAGTTTTTCTCGAGAACTTTATCTAACTGGTCCATTGAAACTACGGCACAGATCATTGTTAAAAGTCAGGCCTGGTTTGGTATGGTCAATGCCTGGTGTGGTATGGTCAATGCCTGGTACGGTATGGTATGGTCAGGTCTGGTCTGGTACTGTAGTCTGGTCTTCCATGGTCAGGCCTGGTTAGGTCTACTATGGTCTTGTATGGTCTGGTCGACATTAATAATAATATTGAAACAGTTTATTTATCCAGACAAATTACAGATGCATAGTGGACAAAGAAAATAATATTAACATGGCTGAGCCAATTGAGAGCCTGAGCTCTCTAGTGACACCTGATATATACTGTACATTTATCTCAAGGAATTAATATATAACTTTTAGTATCATCTGGATTGGTACACGTAACATGGTGTTAATAAATACATATTAGAATGTTAAAACCATTATATTTTATTCATATATTTATTTTTATATATTTTTTTTATTTTTTTGCTTTTATATTCTAAGAATATACACATGATGTACAGTAATTTGATAAGTAAGTGGAAGCGATACATGAGCTGTGTGTTGCTTAATCTGGCACGGGAGATGGTGGGAGGCAGAACTAACACAGGCCAACCCACACACACTGCGGGTAAACGACGTCCGGAATAAGACACCAAAGTGAAAGTGCGTGTGTGTGTGTGTGTGTGTGTGTGTGTGTGTGTGTGTGTGTGTGTGTGTGTGTGTGTGGAAGTCCTACTCCACTTAAATGGGGGGAGGGGGTTGGTAGTCTGAGAGAAGGAGGGGAAACTATATTAATTAAGGTTATTTAACTAATTTGTCGCAGTCACACTCCCAGACGTGACTTCCAGACGGCGAGAGTGCGAGAAGGTCGACGACTTCCAGGATACTGTGAGGATATATAGTAGGACTCCTGGATGAGATAGGAAGCGGATATTGGTCTGTAAGATGGTTCCAGATAGGGCCGTGGTTTGTAATGTGGTTCCAGATAGGGCCGTGGTTTGTAAGATGGTACAATATAGGGCCATGGTATGTAAGATAGTACAAGATTGGGCCATGGTATGTAAGATGGCACAAGATAGGGCCGTGGTCTGTAAGATGGTACAAGATAGGGCCATAGTAAGGCCCATGGTCTGTAAGATGATACAAGATAGGGCCATGGTCTGTAAGGTACGAAAACAGGGCTATGGTCTGTAAGTTGGTACAAGATAGGGCCATGGTCTGTAAGATGGCATAAGATAGGCCATAAGATGACAAGATAGCCATGGTCTGTAAGATGGTACGAAAACCAGATAAATATGGTCTGGTGGTAAGTTGGTACAAGATAGGGCCATGGTCTGTAAGGTACTACAAGATAGGCCATGGTCTGTAAGATGGCACAAGATAGGGCCATGGTCTGTAAGATGGTACAAGATAGGGCCATGGTCTGTAAGGTACGAAAACAGGGCTATGGTCTGTACAAGATAGGGCCATGGTCTGTAAGGTACCACAAGATAGGCCATGGTCTGTAAGATGGTACAAGATAGGCCATGGTCTGTAAGATAAGATAGCCGGTCTGTAAGATTGGGCCATGGGTATGTATACGAAACAGGCCATGGTCTGTGTTGTACAAGATAGGCCATGGTCTGTAAGGTACTACAAGATAGATAGGGCCATGGTCTGTAAGATGGTACAAGATAGGGCCATGGTCTGTAAGATGGTACAAGATAGGGCCATGGTCTGTAAGGTACTACAAGATAGGGCCATGGTCTGTAAGATGGTACAAGATAGGGCCATGGTCTGTAAGATGGTACAAGATAGGGCCATGGTCTGTAAGGTACGACAAGATAGGGCCATGGTATATATATCGAGGGTGCGACAGAGTACCTCAAGCCTCGGTGAGATTGGACACAGGGATTGGCCGTCGTCTCTGGGGTGCGATAGAGTAGGGCTCAGAGAATAGCTTTCCCGTCCGTTGGTTATGGAAGAATGGGACCATCACCTCCTGGGATACGACAGGCTGGGAATCAATTCACTCGTGGGTAAGATTGACGATTTCTCTGGGATGGGACGGGATGGGACTACTGTAGATGGATGGGATGGGACAGGATGGGACTACTGTAGATGGATGGGATGGGACTGCTGTGTGTGTTGGTTTATTTCTCATCTGTGTCTTATGTGAATGAGAAACAAATGTCTCTCTTCACATAAGGAGGAAGAGATCTACAGGATGGTGGGTGTACGGGAAGGTGGGGTAGGATGGGTGGGTTGGGTGAGGAGTGGGCTAGGTGGTGGTGGTGGTGGTGGGTGGATTAGGGAGGTGGGAAGGGAGACACGCACGGGGTGGGCATAGCACATTACACTCGCTCCACTAATTGTCTTACCGCTGGGAGGTGACCACCACATTAGGCCTACACCCGAAAAACCTCCCCCACCCCCCCTCCTCCCCCTCCCACACCACCCCCACCCCGGCCCCATTCCTCCCCGTCCCATCCCCACCCTTCCTCCTCTCCTTACCTCACCGCAAAACCCCTTCCCGCTACCTCACTTACTACCGTTATTCGTTGATGTTTCTTTGCCACCAATTCGTTGTTGGTTAGATGTGTATTTTTTCTATCATTTCGTCAGGTTTCTTATAAGTGTCTAAACAGGTTAGTGTAGAAATAACCCGAGTCTGGATGTTTGTGGTATCTTGGTATCTGGAACACTAGGGAGGCTACCAAATTTAGGTACCAGATTAGGAAGATAAGACTTGAAAAGGAAGGAAGGAGAGGGGAGGAAAGGAGAGGTGGGAGCAATAAAAAAGAGAATGAAAGGAATATAAGAGAATTTTGACTGAATGTTTTTGTAAGTTTTTCCCAGGAAGTTTAATCTACAAAAATTTTCGACAACTGGAAATGGATTTTTGTCTCTAACTTCCTTCAAGGACTTTGGCTCTCTAACCGACCATCTTCCCCCCTGTGCCCATGTGTCCTGCCCCTCACACACCCCACACGGCCTGTTTCACTTCCCCTCCCACATCCCCCTCACCTTCTCTCACCTTCTCTCACCTTCTCTCTTCGCCTTCCTCCCACAACTGACTTCTTCTTTCTCCCACGCCTGCTTTCTTCTTCCTTCTCCCACGCCCATCCTCTTCTTCCTTCTCCCACGCCTTGTGAATTGTGGAGTTTCTGCAACAGGATTTTTGTCTCTAACTTCCTTCAAGGACTTTGGCTCTCTAACCGACCATCTTCCCCCCTGTGCCCATGTGTCCTGCCCCTCACACACCCCACACGGCCTGTTTCACTTCCCCTCCCACATCCCCCTCACCTTCTCTCACCTTCTCTCACCTTCTCTCTTCGCCTTCCTCCCACAACTGACTTCTTCTTTCTCCCACGCCTGCTTTCTTCTTCCTTCTCCCACGCCCATCCCTCTTCTTCCTCTCTCACGCTTCCTGAATTAGGTTTCAACGGACGGGCCCCTCCTCCTCCTCCTCCTCCTCCTTCCCTCCCTCCTCCTCCTCCCCCTCCTCCCTCCTCCTCTTCTAACATTGTTTCTTCATCTATTCCTTCCTTACTCTTAGCTGGGGATGAGATCCCTCCCTTGGTTCTCCTTCCCTACCCTTTTATGCACTGATCTTTCCTCCCCATCCCTCCCATTCCTTTCTCCTCCCTTCCCTTAACCTTCCATCTCCTCTTCTCCTCCTTCCCTAATCCTTCCATCCCTCCACCCTCTTTCCTCCCTGCCAACCTTTCTCCCTTTTCCCTCCCTTTCTTCCTTAGCTATGCATATAATGTGAGAGATTGCATAAAGAGGAGCCATTAAGAATCTCTCTCTGTGACCCCTCTCTGTCTCTATTAATTTTCCTCTTTCTTACTCCCACCTCGTTGCTCTTTTATTTTTTTCTTAATCATCCTTTCCTTCCTTTTCCTTCCTTCCTTTTCCTTCCTCTCCCTTCCCTTCCTCCCCTTGCTGCCTCCCCCTCCCTTATCCTCCTTTCTCCTCCTCCCCTAGTCCCCTCCTCGGTCTCTGTCTTCACTGCCCCTCTCCTTGTCCCTCCTTTCCTCCCTCTTTGGGCCTCCCCCTTTTTCCTCCTCTTTGTATTCTCTCTTTTTCCTCCTCCTCTTTGGCCTCCCCCTTCCTTTTTCCTCCTCGCTGGCCTCCTTCTCCCCATGTCCTCCTCTTGGTCTCCTCGTTGGCCTCCTCCCCATGTCCTCCTCACTGGCCTCCGGGTATTGTTGATCACACAAACAGGTGGTGAGTGTGAGGCCAGCTGGGGAGGGCGTGGCTGACCTGTGCTGCTGACCTCATTCTTTGCCAGGTCACGCCACTGCCTGCCAGGTCACGTCGCTGCCTCACCACCACCTGTGTGTCGTCTCTTGAATCCAGGTCGTAGGTCATAAATTTTTCCAGGTCTCAGGTAGTTAGCTTTACCCCCAGGTCATATGTTGTTAATTTTACCCCAGGTCACAAGTCATAAGTTGACCAACCTGGAAAAAAATACCCCATACCCCTAATCGCCCTGGGAAAAAATATACACCCGTCAGGTCAGACATGGCACACATTAAACTAAATAAACACAACCAGTTAATCCAGATTCGACGAACGTTAAAAATCCAAATAATCCATTAATCCGGATTCTTAAAAAAAAAGGTTTGTTTATTGATATTGTTTACACCCGAAGATTAAGTGAAGGCTTATTGTAGGTATGGCGACGATATTACGTTGAGACTATAGTGCAATTAGACTCGTCCTGCTCTCAGTGCGGGAGTTAACCTACGATTATTTAGGAATATGGCCGCTGGAGTTTGAGGGGAGTTTAAGGATAAATTAGTTCGACATATAAGAGGGGAGGAGAGGGGACTAGTTTCAACTCCCCTCATCCCTTATTAACCCACCTCCCTTCCTTCCTTCCTTCCTTCCTTCCTTCCTTCCTTCCTTCTCTACGTTATCCCTCTCTTTTCTCTCTTACCTTTTTTTCCACTTCTCCTTTCCCCTCTTCCTCTCTTTCCCTCTTCTTCTCTTCCCCATCTTCTTCTCACCCTCTCCTACGTTACCCTTTCCTCTCCCTTACCTTTCTCCCTTTCCCCCTCCCTATCCTCTTACCCACCCCTATTCCCCTCTCTTATCCTCTCCTCTCCCCACTCCTTCCCTCTTCTCCCTCATTTCCCTTCTCTTTCCCCCCTTTATTTCCCCCCTCCCGCTCCCCAGTTCCCTTCCATTGCCTTTCTCTCTTCCCCTTCATTGCCCCCCCTCCCTCTTCCTCCCTACACAGTGTTGATGGAAGGGGGGGGGAGGGAGGGGGGCTGTTGCCGGTTGTTTATTGTTTAGGTACAAATATTTTATCAAGGAGGAAAAACAGTGGGAGGGGGAGGATTTAGGAGGGGGGTGTAGGAGGGGAGGAGAAAGAATTGGAGAGTGCGCGAGGAAATGGGAGAGGAGGAGAGGGGGATTTAGGAGAAAGAGGAAAGTGAGGAGGAGTACTTTCCCCTTCCCCATAACCCAGTCAACCTCTGCCTCCCTCTCTCTCCATCTTTCTTTTTCTTCCCTTCCCCATCAGCATCATCATTCCTCCCCCCTCCCCATCAACCCCCCCTCATATTCCTTGCCTCCCCATCAACCCTCCTTTCTCCTGCAACCTGCCCCCTTTCATCAGAATGCCTCCCCTCTCCCATCATCTTTTTTCTCCCTATCGTCATTACTCTGCCAATTCCTTCCTCCCCCCCTCCCACCCAATCACCCTCATGGGCGTGGGTGAGACACGTGTGGGTCACAATAGTACTTCCCATCCATGACACACACCTCGCTGCCCACCATGATGGATTCTGCTCCACACTCTTGTTTTTCCCAGTATGGTATAGAGTCTTATGTTTGTTTCTCCAAGTATAGTGTAGCTCATGTTAATTTTCCCAGGATGTTTTAACTCCTTGTTTATATTTCTCAGAAAGGTGTAGTTCCTTATGTATGTTTTTCCCAGGATGGTGTAGCTCTAGCAGTCATTGTTTTTCCTTTGAATGAAGATGAAAAAACAAAACTTCAAACGTAACTCAACTACTATTTAAAGATAACTAAGTTTTATCATAGCAAAAAAAAAAAAGAATGTTTGCTTAAGTATATAACAAAAATACGTATTATTGCAAAAAGTTTAATTTAACCAACGGCCCAAAAATAAATATGAATTTAATTTTTATCAAGAATTTGTTTTATTTGATTACTAGACAGAATGTGAATAAAACTGTTAACAATTAGTTTTATTTATGGACTGTTAAACTGGCCTAATAAAACAATGTCTCGGTTTATTTTCCTTCCAGATTTCTTTACGAGACGTTGAGATAAAGTAAAGAAATGACTTTTGAGTTTTATGTTGATCGATGTTAGCGAGGAGAAGGTTTACTGCTGTCGCCTTGTATTACGGGGCAAGAGACACATCATTTAAATGGTATATATATATATAGAGTATTTTCTGGCGTCCTGGCAGCCTCGTGTATAGCGGTATAGCATCATTTTGGTTCTCAGCTGCCTCTTGCATAGTGGTATAGCATTTTTCTTGACCTCTCAGTTGTCTCTTGTTTAGTGGTATAGCATTTTCTTGATCTCCCAGTTGCCTCTTGCATAGCGGTATAGCATTTTCTTAACCTATCACTTGCCTCTTGTTTAGTGGTATAGCATTTATTTCTCAACTACCACTTGCGTAATGGTATAAGATTGATTTCTCAGCTGTCTCTTGCACAGCGGTATAGCATTTTATTGACCTCTCATTTGCCTCTTGCATAGTGGTATAGCATTTTCTTGACCTCTCACCTGCCTCGACTAAATTACCGTGTGATCCAGGTCGGGTTTTTGTTGTAGGATGTAGACGAAAGATAAATATGAGGAACGTCAGGTGAGAACAGGTGGCCAAACACACATGTTAGAGAGGGTGAAGGTGAGGCGGTGGTGAGTAGGGGAGGGGGGTAGGAGGCGGTGGTGAGCAGGGGGGGGGCGGTGGGGCAGGAGGGAGGGGGGAGGAGGGGGTGGGGAGGGGAGTAGGCAGTGAGAGCAGGAGGGGGGAGGGAGGAGAGAGGTGGAAGGCAGGGGAGGGGGAGGCAGAGGAAGTGGGGAGCAGGAGAGGGAAGTGGGGAGTAGGGTAGGGAGGGGTGAACAGGAGAGGAAAGGGGAGTAGGAGAGGGAAGGGGGAGGGAAGCGGTGGTGATAGGGGGAGGAGATGGTGGAAGTCTGACGTGCAGGAGGGGGAGGGAGGATTAATGTAGGAAATGCTTAAGAAAAACTGAATGATAAAAGATAAACAAATAAAACAAAAACAGAAGAATGACGAAATAGAACAGAGGAGCCGAGAATAGTGTGATAGTGTAGGCTGATGAAGAAGGTCAGTCTGTCAGTCAGCCAGGTCAGGTTTATTATTCATAGAGCTGTTAACGCACCTGGAATTATAAGAATATGTTTATCATAATTGAAACTTAAGAACAATGGTAATAAATAAAGACAATTAAATGGAACGTGTATGTAAACTATGGGATTATCCACTACCAGATGTGACCTATCGCGATGTCGAGAAGTGTACGACAACTTCTCTCAGGTGACTGGCAGAGCGACTATAAACACAAATTCACTCCTGCCAGCCGTACGACGATTCATGACGGTGTGACCTTCCATTCAACATTCAGTCAGTAAATTTTGATAATATAATCCTTGGGGAGCACTACGTCTGGCAGAGCTCACTGGGATACACTCACTAGTTATATTGCTCACGGATAAACAAACAGACACTCACAGAAGATGGCATCACTGTGAGAGTTGCAGGATAGTAAATACCTTTTGAAAGTTGTTTAATGTGTGGGTAGATACACAGTATATATTGTCCCTCATAAAATACACGATATTCATTGCTCCTAACGTTTAATGATACTCATAAAACTATAAGCACAATTTATATACACTTTACACTATATGTATATACTGTACATCAACGATATATATTGCTCTTAGCTTTTAATGATATAAAGATAGAGAAATATACACACAATTAATATATATACACACAGTAAACAGTGTATATTAAGTACATTAATACCTTGAGTTATGAGTACTGTGCTGTGTTGTTTACTTGGTGTTGAATGTTTAATGGTCGTTTACAGTGATGCTCCCTCGTTGACCTTTCCTACACCGGTCCATAAAGGTCAACATTATTAAACTTTTATTTTCACTTTTTTTATATAACTTGGATTTTGTTGACCTTCAGGAAATGCCTAAGTGATTATCTGGATCTATCACGTACACCAGTGGGTGGGTGGCGCTGTGTGTATTCATGTTTACGTTGGTGAATGTATTTATATTTGTAAGGCTTTTTGTTTTGTTCTTGTAAATGTATTTTTGTTTATTAATGTATTTACTCATGGATAGATTTTGTTATTTATTGTAAATACATATACATACATACATACTACAGGGTTTCTCAGGAAAATGTATAAAACTACCTGAAATGTTTTCCTGGTGATCGCGTGAATGTTCGTATTACAAAAGCAACATTGTCCTCACTTGTGGGAGACCTCACACACATCAACGAGTGAGGACAATGTTCCTGTTGTAATAGAAACATTCACGAGATCACCAGGAAATTATTTAAGGTAGTTTTTATAAATTTTCCTGACACACACTTGTTGTTTGTTCAATTTAATTATTAATATATTAATTTTCACCTAATTATTTATTCATTTGTTTTATTTGATAATTTGATTCATTAAGTTTTACCTAATTATTCAATCAGTTATTTTTACGTATGTACTCAATTATCTTTATTTAATTAATCAATCATTGTTTATCTCATTATCCAGTCATTGCTTTCGTTGGGTTAATCATTCTTATTTCAATTTTTTATCCATTTGTTTGAGTCAAGTAAATTACGACATTAAGTGAACGTTTCTTTACGGATTTTACGAACGAAGACAAACGTGATGGCAAGAGCAGATGTCTTCAGTGGCAGGATTAAGGAAGATCTTGTAACTCAATTTGGTGGGATTTATATTTTACTTCTTTTCTCTGTGATTTTATATATATTTATTTTTATTCTTATATCCATATTACCTGTTGTTGAAGGTGAAGTGCTGAATAATATGTTAGTTGGGGGTGTTAATTAAAGAAAATGGGAATATGTGTTAAAGAAAATGGGAATAACAGAGATTAGACCAACTGCCCAAAGTGGTGAAATGACAAATTGATTAAAGTTAGGATAATATCTTACACAGGCCGTGACAATATAGAGGAGTTTCCCCTGGCATGTATCAGGTCCAGCTTATAACAGACTGGAGGGGAAACTCCTCTAATTTCCTACGAAGGTTCGTGGGATATTACAAGTTGCTGCTGCCCATGTTGATGACGGTGAGTCTATAATAAGACCGAGGTTTAAGTTAGGTTAAGTTGGTCAGGTTAGGTTAAGAACACATGGGTTAAAGTGAGGTTAAATTAACTCAGATTCAATTAGATGAAGGTAACTTAGGGAGTGTTAAATGGTGTTTCTTTAGAAAAGGTTAGGGATAGGTTAAGAAAAATTAGGTTACAGTTAAGTGAAGGTAACTTGGTAATGTTAGGTGAAGTTACCTTATGTAAAGTTAAGGTAAAGTCGGATACATTACATACTTTTACCGGGTCTTTAGCTGAGAGAGGTGAAGGGAGCGAACACGACCCAATAAACTCCAACTAACATGGCACAAATGACCTGACTCTTGGCACTCAGGTCGTTTCAGGTCCTTTAACTGCACCTGAACGTAGCCTACAGATGTGGCATCGGTGTACGCTCGTGTCGGTTTAATGGTATGGCAACCTTGTTCACTCATGCTGGTTTTACTGATATGGCAATCCTGTACACTCGTCGAGGTGTGAAGTTGCACGGATATGGCACCATTGTACAGTTATGTCAGCAGAGATGTGTCACCACCGTAATACTCTCCTGGCAGCATAGATGTGGCACCACTGTAACACTCATGGCAGCATAGATGTGGCACCACTGTAACACTCATGGCAGCAGCGATGTGGCACTACTGTAACACTCATGGCAGCATAGATGTGGCACCACTGTAAACACTCATGGCAGCATAGATGTGGCACCACTGTAACACTCATGGCAGCATAAATGTGGCACTGTAACACATAAATGTGGCCAGCACCAGCATAGATGTGGCACCACTAACACTCATGGCAGCATATGTGGCACCACGTAATGGCGGCAGATAAATGTGGCACCACTGCTGGCAGCATAGATGTGGCACCAGTAGCACTCGGTAGCATAAATTGACCACTGTAACACCCATGGCAGCATAGATGTGGCACCACTGTAACACTCATGGCAGCATAGATGTGGTACTACTTAACCTCATGGCAGCGTAGATGTGGCACCACGTACACCTCATGGCAGCATAAATGTGGCACCACTGTAACACTCATGGCAGCATAGATGTGGCACCACTGTAACCTCATGGCAGCATAGATGTGGCACCACTGTAACTCTCATGGCAGCATAGATGTGGCACCACTGTAACACTCATGGCAGCATAGATGATGGCACCACTGTAACACTCATGGCTGGCAGTAGATGTGGCACCACTGTAACACTCATGGCAGCATAAATGTGGCACCACTGTAACACATGGCAGCATAGATGTGGCACCACTGTAACTCATGGCAGCATAGATGTGGCACCACTGTAACTCTCATGGCAGCATAGATGTGGACTGTGGCACCACTGTAACTCTCATGGCAGCAGCATAGATGTGGCACCACTGTAACTCATGGCAGCATAGATGTGGCACCACTGTAACCTCATAGATGTGGCACCACTGTAACTCTCTGGCAGCATAGATGTGGCACCACTGTAACTCTCATGGCAGCATCAGATGTGGCACCACTGTAACACTCATGGCAGCATAGATGTGGCAACCACCACTGTACCACACTCATGGCAGCATAGATGTGGCACCACTGTAACATCATGGCAGCATAGATGTGGCACCACTGTAACTCATGGCAGCATAGATGTGGCACCTGTAACACTCATGGCAGCATAGATGTGGCACCACACTCATGGCAGTATAGATGTGGCACCACTGTAACTCTCATGGCAGCATAGATGTGGCACCACTGTAACTCATGGCAATAGATGTGGCAGCATAGATGTGGCACCAACTCATGGCAGCATAGATGTGGCACCACTGTAACTCATGGCAGCATAGATGCGGCACCACTGTAACTCTCGCAGCATAGATGTGGCACCACTGTAACTCATGGCATAGCATGTGGCACCACTGTAACACTCATGGCAGCATAGATGTGGCACCACTGTAACTCATGGCAGCATAGATGTGGCACCACTGTAACTCATGGCAGCACAGATGTGGCACCACTGTAACCATGGCAGCATAGATGTGGCACCACTGTAACACTCATGGCAGCATAGATGTGGCACCACTGTAACACTCATGGCAGCATAGATGTGGCACCACTGTAACACTCATGGCAGCATAGATGTGGCACCACTGTAACTCTCATGGCCTCCGGAAGCAAATGACTCGATCACTTGTTTTATTATTTTAATTAATTTGTATTTTACAATTAACGAAATAATTTAACATCATTACCCAGAGTTAACTGCTGTTTTATGTACACTGTTAAGCTGAATCGATTAAACAGCAAGCTGATAACGATGTGCTGTAGCGCGCTGTTCCTCTGCTGTTACCGCTGACTCTCTGCTGTATATTGTTTAATTAACAGCTGATGTAAACACAGCATAAAATAGAACCAAATTTACCGGATCTGGCTAACTAGTTTTGGTTCCCCATTTTCAGAGACTCACGGTGATATTTTTTCACGTAATTTGGATGTGTAAAAAAAACGAACCTAACCTAACCTAACTTAATCAATTTTAACCTAACCTAACCTAACCAAACCTTCCCTAACCAAACCTTTCCTAACCAAATCAAAATCAAACCTAACCAAACCTTTCCTAACCAAATCAAAATCAAACCTAACCAAACCTTTCCTAACCAAATCAAAATCAAACCTAACCAAACCAAACTATCGCATTTAGCCAGAATGGTGTAGAAACTGCGCTGAGACTCTACCATCATTTAGAAATGTTATCTTCAACTTGTATCACGGTAACCTGGAGGTGCAATGAAAGAGCCCGTGGCGAGAGCAGGCCGGGGGCGCGCGGGAGGGGGAATTTTTCTCTCAGTCCGTCAGTCAGTCAGTCAGTTAAAGTACACGTAGAAGTGACTGACGGAGAAAATAATGATTTACGAATCTTTGACAAACCGGGTCCTGGATTTGTTAGTTGCGTAGTTAAGAATTACTGTTGTTACGTTAAAAAATGACCGTAGTTATGCTAACGTTACGACCCTTGGCCTCTTAGGTTGTAACAATGCACAAATTCAACTTCTCTTTGTATTATAGGTCCAAGGAATAGATCCCACCAAATTCATCACCTCATTACTATGGGGTATATTGAAATTCATGAAGTAGATTTAATTACAGAATTTATATTAACAAACAAACAATAAAACAAATATATCAGTTATGTACAAAAATAAACAAATACAAACTAAATCTGATCAAATAAGTGACTCAACCGAGTGACAAAATAATGAACACTTATTTAAATTAGCAACTAAACATCATATATATACTATTGGTGTTCTAAAAGTCGAGCAAGGTTCACACGTTATACCACTAGAAATATACTGTACAATAGGAAAGGAGATACTTAACTTATGACTGCCAGCCCAATACTGCCATCACCCGGCTCTTGGGAGGTAAAACTAAGCGAGCAGAGGTGGGCGGAAATGACGTCACAAACAAAAGACATTCACGTTGCGAATCCACAACCAACCATTGAACTCTCACTCGTAACACTAAGAATGGCCGTAGTTAAGTTGAGAATGACCGTAGTTATGCCAAGAATGGTCGTAGTTATGTTAAGAATTGGCGTATTTATGCTAAGAATGTAGCTGTAGTTATTTAATCTACGTGTTTGTAATAGGAATGACCATAGTTATGTTAGCTTAGACTAATTTTATAACACAGCATCAACAGCATCAGTCCTGCACCAACTAACTAACGAGGTTGACTCTATTAACACATTATTTACTCTGTGTGTGTGTGTGTGTGTGTGTGTGTGTGTGTGTGTGTGTGTGTGTGTGTGTGTGTGTGTGTGGAGAATGTGAGAGGAAACAACGTGAATGCTGTGGTGTATATGGTATGATGAGGAGTAGGGTTGTTATTACATTGCTATAGTACACACACACACACACACACACACACACACACACACACACACACACACACACACGAGTGAATGTTGGTTTTCACACACCACAAATATGAATGAATTACCCCCATATTGTTAATGAATGCAGTAGTAGTAGTAGTAGTAGTTTTGTAGTAGTAGTAGTAGTAGTAGTAGTAGTAGTAGTAGTAGTAGTAGTATAAAAACTAGAAGCCTCCATACACAAACACCTGTCGGTAGTAATCCCAAGCCAAAAGAGGGATGGTCTTATATCATGAAGTGTAATGAGATGTTTCGGGCTGGTGTGTGGCCACTGATGAGGATGTATCTGTTACCCGACTCGACATTAATGGGACATCTCGACGACACAACCCGTCTGATTTTAGTTTTACTTTTTGTATTTCTTATTTTTTCTTTATTCCTTGTTTATTTTTTTTTAGCTGAACATTTTTCTTTAGTTAAGTTTATTTTTGTATTTTTATATCTTTGTGTCATTAGTGGGGATGGGGGAGAGAGAGAGAGAGAAGAGAAGAAGGAAGTGGGAAGTTGCAAAAAGGAAGGAAGGAAGGGGATATCAGATGAGAGAGATAAAAAGGAAATTGGAAACGTAAGGAGGTGTAAGGAGGAAGGAAGGAGAGAGAGGGGTGAAGCAAGTGAAGGAAACGGACCAAAGGAAGGAGGAGGAGGAATAAGAGAGAAAGAGTGTGTCGCCGAAGAGATAGAGTCTGAGGAAGCAAATAGGGAAGAGGGGCAGGTAGACAGAAGGGAAAGGAGGGGAGATACGTAGGTAAGGAGAAGACGTACGTAGGTATGTGGGAAGGGAAGTAGGTTAGGAAAAGAAGTAGGGAGGGGATATAGATAGGTAGGGATGGGATGGGAAGTAGGGTGAAAGGTATAGGTTGGTTGATGACGTAGGGAAGATAGGGAAGGGGAGTAAGGTGGGTGGTAGAGAGAGGACGTAGGTATGAAGGTAAGGTAGGGAGGGGAAATAGGGAGGAATTTGACGTGGGTAGAAAGAAGAGGCAGTATATAGGGAGGAAGGTGACGTAGAAGACCTCAGAGGTTCGTGCTGGTGGAGGTACACGCGAGGCCTCCATCAAGGACCTCCGCCCAGTGTGGAGGTCGGTCACATCAAGGTTCACATCATCAAAGGTTCCGAAGATAAATTTTTTCCTCCCTCTATATATGGATACGAGAGAACGTATCTATTTGACTCACTTAAGGGGTTCATATTTTTGTGTTTTTTAGAACCTGTGTGTGTGTGTGTGTGTGTGTGTGTGTGTGTGTGTGTGTGTGTGTGTGTGTGTGTGTGTGAGTGTGTGTGTGTGTGTGTGTGTGTGTCGCGGGTCATCGTCCACCACCCAACATAATGATTTACCAAGAATTCCATCCGTCTACCGTAAGCTGTGGTCGTTAGTAAACATCTTTCTCATCTCTCTTTCACCCATCTCTCCATTTTCCTTCTTTCATTATCTCTCCTCCTTTCTTTCTTTCTTTCTTTCTTTCTTTCTTTCTTTCTTTCTTTCTTCATTCTCTGTCATCCGCTTCCCCAATTTCTTCCTCTCTTTCTCCCTTCTCCTGCTCCTCCTCCTCCTCCTCCTCTCCTTTCTCCATTTATCTTCATATCTTTCATCCATCTCTCCACCTCCCTCACTTCTCTCTCTCCACCCACACACACACACACACACACACACACACACACACACACACACACACACACACACACACACACACACACACACACACACACACACACACACACACACACATCTCCAGCTCAGAACAGACTACAATATTTTACACATGAGTTATTTATTGACTTGTTATATATTCACATACCACAACCCGCTAATTCCCGCCTTCATGCAACAGCTGGTTGGTGGCGGTGTTCAGCTGTAGATCAACAAAACTATTAATTAAAGAGGACTTATGCTATATTTGATGATGGTGATGATATTAATAGTAATAAGTAGAAGAATGGTGATAATAATAACAGCAACAACAATACTACTACTACTACTAATAATAATAATAATTGTAATAACAGCAACAATAATAATAATAATAATAATAATAATAATAATAATAATAACACCAATAATAACAACAATAACAATAAAAACATCAACAATAATAATAACAATAACAATAATAACAGCAACAATAACAATAATAACAACAACAATAACAATAATAACAACAACAATAACAATAATAACAGCAACAATAACAATAATAACAACAACAATAACAATAATAACAGCAACAATAACAATAATAACAGTAATAATAAAAATCACTGAACCAGACACAAGACCCCAAGTGCTGACACAACTAACAATGTCATCATCTTATTATATCCAGGTTAACTCACAACAACCAGCGCCTCCTTCCTTAAGACCTGGCACCCTCGACCCAAGATAGTAATTCACTTATTGTATACCTTCCCTTCTCCCCCTTTCTCCTCCTTTCTCCCTCCCTTTTTCTTTCCCCTATCCTCTACCTCTCCCTTGTCTCTTCTTCCTCTCCTCCCGTCCTCTTCTCCCTTTTCAACTCTGTCATCCTTCCTCCTCCATGTTTCCTCTCCTTTCCGTCCTCTCTTCCCTCCTCTACTCTTCCACACTCGGCTTTTATCCCCTTCTGTTCTCCCTCCTACCATCCCTCCTCTCTCCCTTCTCCCTCCTTTCCTCCCTTCCTCTTCCTTCCCCTCCTCTCTCTCCTTCTTCCTCCCCTCCTTCAGTTCGTCTACAGGTGTCAGCAGGGGTGTGGGTGTCTTGTATACTCAGAGTCTATCACTAATTGCTTGTTATGTGTAATTCTATTTGTGGATTGGGTATTGTTGTTGTTTTTGTTCTTGTAATTATTATTTTATTTGTTATTTAGTGGCCGGTATTTATTGTGTTTATATTTGTATTAATTGTTTTAGTTTTACTTGTTATCATCATCATCATCATCATCATCATCATCATCATCATCATCATCATCATCACCTGTACTGAGTTCATTATTATCACCAAACTATCCAATTAATTAGCCCAATATACACAGCCTGGCCTTAACATAATCCCCCTGTAAGGACGCGAACAGCATTACACTTTGTTATTATTCAACAGGGTGTCTGGGAGAACCTAATTAGTTAAGCTAGTTCACCCTTACACGATTACTCTAGACATCTCCAACGTTTACCTGACTGGGGGGCATTACATCTACTCCACGCCCTCCTCTTGGGAGTTGGAGGAGGGGGGGGAGAGAAGGTGGGGGGTAAGGGGTGGTGAAGGAGAGAGGGAGCAGGTGTGTGGTGGTTGGGAGAGGGTGGTGGTGGTGGTGATTGAGAGGGGGAGAGGTGGTGGTGGTTTGGGGATGAAGAGGGGGAAGGGAATTGGGTGGAGGGGGAGATGTGGTGGTGGTGATTGGGGATGAAGAGGGGGGAAGGGAATTGGTGGTGAAGGAAGAGAGTAGGAGGAGGTAGTGAGGATCGAGTAAGAGGGGTTAAAGAAGTAATGATGGGGAAGAGGAGGAGAAGGAAGAGGGAGTGGGAGAAAAGAGGATATGGTAGTGAAAGAAAGAGATAATGGTAAAAGGAAGAGGAGTAAATGGGGAGGAAAAGAGAAGGGGGGAAGGAGAAAGAGTAGGGAAGGAGGAAGAGTAAGAAGAAAAAGAGGAATGAGAGAAATAGGAGGAATAAGAGAAGGAGTAGGGAAGAAGAAGAAAACTTGGGCTCACACAACCTAAAGAGACCAGCAGGAAGACGATGAAGAGATAGACTGAATCTTTTAATTAGTGTTTGTGTAGCCTGAGGCGTTGACCTGTGTCTCCACCTTCTCCTCTCCCTCTTCTCCTTCATTATCCCCTCTCTTCTTCCAATCCTTCTTCACTTTTTCTTGTCTCTCTATCTTTACATTCTTCTTTCATCACTATCTCTTTTCCCCCTCCTCTTTCTCGTATTATTTTTCTTCCTCCACACCATCTTCCCCATCTGCCTCTATCCCCTTCTCCATCTCCTCCTCCTCCTCTTCTACCATCCTCCTCCTCCTCCTCCTCCATCATCCTCCTCTTCCTCTTCCACCATCTTCCTCCTCCTCCTCCTCCTCCTCCCGTGTCCACACAACTAAACAATAAGATATACAGTTAAGTCGACCAGCCAGGAAACATCATTTACCACATCCTGTCTGTGATCCAGTTTTTGTGTGAATGTTTAATTGATCAAATTATCATTGTTTTTAGATAAGCAAAATTTACCAATAATGAAATGCCCATCAAAAACAAGAAGGAAAATACTAATAAAAAAATAATACCTACACCGAAAACCAGAAAAAATAAAAGTAAAAATAAAATACGGAAGAGAAGTGTGTGTGTGTGTGTGTGTGTGTGTGTGTGTGTGTGTGTGTGTGTGTGTGTGTGTGTGTGTGTGTGTGTGTGTGTGTGTGTGTGTGTGTGTGTGTGTGTGTGTGTGTGTGTGTGTGTGTGTGTGTGTGTGTGTGTGTGTGTGTGTGTGTGTGTGTGTGTGTGTGTGTGTGTGTGTGTGTGTGTGTGTGTGTGTGTGTGTGTGTGTGTGTGTGTGTGTGTGTGTGTGTGTGTGTGTGTGTGTGTGTGTGTGTGTGTGTGTGTGTGTGTGTGTGTGTGTGTGTGTGTGTGTGTGTGTGTGTGTGTGTGTGTGTGTGTGTGTGTGTGTGTGTGTGTGTGTGTGTGTGTGTGTGTGTGTGTGTGTGTGTGTGTGTGTGTGTGTGTGTGTGTGTGTGTGTGTGTGTGTGTGTGTGTGTGTGTGTGTGTGTGTGTGTGTGTGTGTGTGTGTGTGTGTGTGTGTGTGTGTGTGTGTGTGTGTGTGTGTGTGTGTGTGTGTGTGTGTGTGTGTGTGTGTGTGTGTGTGTGTGTGTGTGTGTGTGTGTGTGTGTGTGTGTGTGTGTGTGTGTGTGTGTGTGTGTGTGTGTGTGTGTGTGTGTGTGTGTGTGTGTGTGTGTGTGTGTGTGTGTGTGTGTGTGTGTGTGTGTGTGTGTGTGGTCGTCCTGGATTGTTAATTATAACACGGCGTGGACGGAGGCAACACACACACACATAAGCTGGATCACGCTAATTTCTGCTCCTGTTGGCCTGGGGGAAACCCCGGGGGACGTTTTGTGTTGTTTTTGATGACGGGGGGGCCTGGGAGGGGGGGGTGGAGGAGAGGGGGAGGGGGTTGGGTTCTGATGAGGTTGAAAGGTTTTTGATGGGGTAGTAGGGAGAGGGGGTGGTTCTGATGGGTTTGAAAGGTTTTTGATGGGGGAAGGGGTCTGGCGGGGGGGTAGATGGTTTCTGATGGTGGAAAGGGATGCCGGGGAAAGGGTTTCTCATGTTGCGTGGGGGAGGGAGGAAGGGGTCGACTCAATCTAAGATCCGAGCTCGAAACCGGTTCCAAATTGTTACACCTTGGTCATGGGTTATTGGTTAGATTAGGTTATGGGCAAGGTAGGTTAGGTTACATATGGTTAGGGGTAGGGTTTGGCTCAGTTAGGGATAGAGTAGGTGAGGTTAGGTTAAGATGGGGAAGTTGGGTTGGGGGAAGTTAGGTTAAGTTACAGTGAGGTCAGGATTGGGGTAAGTTAGGTTAGGGGTACAATAGGTTAGTAGCTTATATAGGTAAGTTAGGTTAGGTTAGGGGTAGTTAGATTTGGTAACGAATAGAATCCGGTTTCGGTTCTCTATCATGTTCCAGGCCCAGTTCCCTATCATGTTCCTGGCCTAGTTCTCTTATCACGTTCAGGGCGCAGTTCCCTGTCGTGTCCCTGGCCCAGTTCCCTATCTCGTTCCGGGACTAGTTCCCTATCATGTTCCTGGTCCAGTTCCCTATCACGTTCCGGGTTCAGTTCCCTATCATGTCCCTGGCCCAGTTCCCTATCATGTCCCTGGTCCAGTTCCCTATCACGTTCCGGGTTCAGTTCCCTATCATGTCCCTGGTCCAGTTCCCCATCAGGTTCCAGGTTCGGTTCCTTATCATTACTCCGGGTTCAGCTCTAAGTGTCAGTGAGCCCCGGCCACCATCACCTCCCCACTTAACCCGGGTCGTGTCGCCTGATCGAAGCTCTTCATCTTGAAATGTCAATTTTTCGAATTTATATGTTAATTAAGACTCATGTTCAACTTTTATGAACCTGGGTGTTACCATCATTCAACTTCCTCCATCACCTGAGTGGATCAACATTTTTCGCTTGCCATATGTAAACATTTCGGTAGTTTTTCTTTATATAAACATTTCAGTATTATATTTTTTATATAAATATTTCAATATTTTGTTCCTTTTTTGATATAAACAGTTTAGTAGGTTTTCTCTTTATATAAGCATTTAAGTATTTGTTCGTATTTATATAAACATTTCAGTTTTTTTCAATAAATAAACATTTCAGTATTTTTCCTTCATATAAACAAACATTTATATTTATACCTAATATTTACCTCACGTAATATATTATAATGCAGTTTATTTTAACATTAATCATTTGGTGTTGAATGTTATCGAGTTACCACGACTTACTGTATACCCCGAGGCCGTCAATATAATTTCCTTGAGCATGGTTGGCCCGGTTAGTTAGGTCAATGTTTCCCGGAGGTGATCAGCTGAGTGAAGAGCCCCAGAACGAGCGTTTTGGAGTTGATCAGCTGTGCGAAGGGCCCCTCAGCGAGCAGCACTCCGTCTCACTTTACACACCAATATTCGTGGGTTGAGCACAGTAATTTTTAGTTGAGGATCGTAAGGAAGGTGGAATTTTTATTTTTATTTTTGCGTTTTCTCACTCACACGCTGACACATACACACACACACACACACACACACATACACACACACAGGCTGCAGTACAGAAGTTAAGAATTATATAAAGTTTTCTACGACGGTCAGTTCCTGGTGGAAAGACCTGCTGACCCTCCTGGCACTGAGCTATGAGTGCCTGGTGCCCAACAGTAGGCTCACCCGGGCCGTACTTACTAGGTCACCTGTCGTACAAAGGTGGAAAGAGGTGATGCATTGTGGGGCATAATGATAGTATTGATAATGGTAAAGGTACAACAGCTACTACTACTACTACTACTACTACTACAATAACTAATAAATAATAATAATAATAATACACAAATGTTATTAACGAATAGTAAGTACATTAAGAATTATATTTATAGTTGATATATAAAAGAAAATTTACAGGACTTTAGAAAATGTAATAATCATAATTATTATATACCTGTATATTAAGTAACGGAAATTTTATTGACCACAAAAAAATTAAAGAAAATAATGTATATTCATAATTTATGTTTACATAAATGAATATTGATAATAAGTTTGTTTTTAGTATAATAATTGTGTGTTTATTAGATTTTGCTTGTTATTAATGTATGTTTTTTGTGTTTATTCCAGGTGCCAGACCACGTGAACTCCAGGTACACAGGTGCCAGGTGAGTGCCAGACCACGTGAACTCCAGGTACACAGGTGCCAGGTGAGTGCCAAACCACGTGAACTCCAGGCACACAGGTGCCAGGTGAGTGCCAGACCACGTGAACTCCAGGCACAGGTGCCAGGTGAGTGCCAGACCACGTGAACTCCAGGTACACAGGTGCCAGGTGAGTGCCAGACCACGTGAACTCCAGTGCCACAGGTGCCAGGTGAGTGCCAAACCACGTGAACCCAGGTACACAGGTGCCAGGTGAGTGCCAGACCACGAACTCCAGGTACACAGGTGCCAGGTGAGTGCCAAACCACGTGAACTCCAGGTACACAGGTGCCAGGTGAGTGCACCACGTGAACTCCAGGTACACAGGTGCCAGGTGAGTGCCAGACCACGTGAACTCCAGGTACACAGGTGCCAGGTTGAGGTGATAGTCTTCTTTTTCTCCCTTTTCTTGTTTTTATTCTTCTTGTACTTCTTTTAGTTCTTGTTAGTCTCCTTTCTCCTCGCTGCACCATCCCCCACAGATTGTCATGGGGCGATGCTCTGTTTCTCCCGGTCACTGCCCGCGGATTATCTTAATGATAATAATAATAATAAGATGATGATGAAGCTAATGGTAATGATGATACAAACCTGTAGTAATAATTATAATACTGATAATAATGATATTTAAATACGAGAACAAAAAAACAACAACAAACAATAATAACAACATCATGAATAAAGTTGATCTCAGAATTCATGATAAAAAATAAGTGATAATAAAAAGTCAAAATAATAACGACAGTAATGATAATAATTAGAGATAACAGTAATAGAAATGTATGAGTTTAGATAATTAGTAAAGGTGGTATGTGGTAATTATGAAGAGTTTAATTAGTAGAATACATTAATCTAAATGAACCATCGTCATCTTGTCATGTCATTGAGATGGCGAGAGTGTGAGAGGCAATATATTCTCATCTTTCTTTTTCCTCTTCCCTCCTTCTCTTTTCCTTTTCTCCTCCTTTCTTCTTATGCTTCAACTCTTTCTTCCTCCTCCTCCTTCTTCCCTTTTCTCCTCCAACTCTTCCTTGTCTTCTTCAACTCCTCCTCCTTCTCTTCTTTGTCTTCTGCAACTCCTCCTCTTCCTTCTCCTTTTATTAGTCTTCTTACCTCCTCCTCCTCCTCCTCCTCCTCCTCCTCCTCCTTCCTTCTGCTCTCCCTCTATCTACTCAGCCTTCCTCTCTTCTTCCTTCTGTTTCTCTACATTTTCCCCTCTTCCTCCTCCCCTCTTTTTTTTTTTTTTTTTTCTTCTCCTCTCACCTCCTCTTACATTTTCACTTTTACTTTCTCCTCCCTTCTTATTCCTTCTTCTTTTATAACCTCTTCTTTTTATTGTTTTCCTCTCTCACTCTCCTCTTCCTTTTCACTTCCTTCCTCCTCCTCCTCCTCCTCCTCCTCCTCCTCCTCCTCCCTCCTCCCTCCCTCCCTCCTCCCTCGTCCTCCTCCCTCCTCGTCCTCCCTCCCCTCCTCCCTCGTCCTCCTCCTCCTCCTCCTCCTCCTCCTCCTCCTCCTCCTCCTCCTCCTCCTCCTCCTCCTCCCTGTCCTCCTCCCTCCTCACCCAAGGCTTCATGACTAAGCAAGAGAAATATCTCGGTTTTATACACCAGAATATTCTAAGGTGTTCTGTATTATGCCGGTGTGTGTGTGTGTGTGTGTGTGTGTGTGTGTGTGTGTGTGTGTGTGTGTGTGTGTGTGTGTGTGTGTGTGTGTGTGTGTGTGTGTGTGTGTGTGATATACTTAGACGAATAGTTCATTTAAATTTCTTCTTATTGCCTCTTCCACATTCACTCTCAGTATCCCTCGCTCTTATTCTCCTCCCACCACCACTTCCCTTCACTCCCACCACCCCCTCTCACACCACTCCCTTCACACTTAAGCAGCACCCATCCCACTCTCAAAACCACTTTCACCCTCTCTCTCTCACGGATGAACTTGAAAGTGACTTATATTAGAATGGGTGGCGTGAGTTTGACCTCGTAAGCACCTCCATTCTGCTGCCTACACCCCTCCTGCTGCCAACCCACACCCTGCTCCCTGCCTACACTTCTTCCTGCTGCCTGCCTACACTCCCTCCTGCTGCCTAAACACCCTCCTGCAGCATACACTCTGCTGCCTACCTACACTCCCCCTGCTCCCTGCCTCACACTTCTTCCTGCTGCCTGCCTACACTCCCTCCTGCTGCATACACTCCCTCCTGCTGCATACACTCCCTCCTGCTGCATACACTCCCTCCTGCTACCTGCCTACACCTCCCCTACACCTGCCTACACTCCTCCCAACACCTGCATATCATCATGGACTCTGTGGTTTAATCAGTATTTGTCAAGATGAAAAAAAACGACATTAAGTTATTCTAAAATAATTATGTATGTTTATTTTGTTATTGTTTGGATACTTAATATGGTCTGACTTGTGTTTAGTGTTTTAAGGTAATATTTTCCTGTTTTATTATTAATTTTATGTCCTGCAACTGTATAATTAGGTATATAATTTAGTGATGATTTACGGGGTGGGGTGAAGTTGTTTGCTTCACCCGGGACATACAGTGAGGGAGGAGTTTAACTTAACCTAATATCTTAAGAGAGTTCTAAAAGTGTCAATAGAAGGTACTTACTGAACGGTTCTTTCTCACCCCACTTTTTACTATACCTGTAACTCCTCAGCTAGTACCTTTAGGCCGTCCAGAAGTGCTCTAACTCAGGGCACTTCTGAACGGCCTATCTAACAATACACCCAACACCGGGTCTAATTGCTGTTATTGCTGTACGATAGTTTGGGCTGACTGGACGTATTCCTGAGTCTCACCGCCGCCGTCCCTCGCAGCGTTTTTTTTTTTAACCTAACCTAACCAAACCTTTTAAATGTAAACTCCTTGCTGCTTACTGTCCTTTCATGAGTCTTTTTTCACGCCTGCTAGCTACTGTCTTTCGACCCTCCCCCTCTCCCATCCTTGTTGGAGGCCACCTTGGGATCACTAAGGAAACAGGTAGGTGACCGGGGTGTAATGTGGGAGAGAGGAGAGGGGTGAGGGGGAGGGAGGGAGGGATGGATGGAGGGTCACGTACGTACACCACTGAATATTTAATGTAAGGTACTAACCATACAAAACTGTAGTGAGGCGACCCCTGTGAATCTTGTATGAGGAAGGCATGGTGTTGGCGGCGGGTCATGCGGCTGTTGGTGTGGGGAGAGGGAGGTGGCGGCTGGTGTTGGTGAGGGACCGTGGCAGCTGTTGATGGAGGGGCGTGGCAACCGTCGCTAGCTGTAGGTGGGGCGTGGTAGATGGGCAGTAGCGGGGAAAAGGATTATGAAGGCAAGTGATGAAGGAGTACTGGGGACACTGAGGGTAGCGATGGCGGAGGATGGGGGTGGGTGGCTGGGTGATGGCGGCAAGGGGGGTATAGGGCGGGTAATGGCTGAGGGGAGGGTGGCTGGCGGCTGGTACTCGCGTCGATTAAATGTTAAAACCCTCCTGATGTAATTTAAATACAGAGGACAATGAGCACGATGCCCGAAGGACTCTCCCTGCTACGTGGTGGTGCTGTTTTGGCTTCTGTAATGACGTTCTCTCTACAGTACCTGGCCAGTGTTTACAAAATGATCGTGCGCCCCCCAAAAAAAGGACTCTACTGCTAGATGGTGACCCTGGCAATATGTTTTACATTGCCATTTAGTTCATATTTAAATTATTTATATACAAATTATTATTTTTTTAATATTTACTAAACGCTTTTAACTTGATTGATCCTATAATTGTTTTAAATCTGCTTTGTACTGGGATAATATAGTTCATTTGTTTACGTGGACTTATTACAGTAATTTAGTATGCATTGAGTCGCTCCAGGTGACTATATTTGAAAAAAGTTGATCCCGCCTCAGTAATATAGTATTTAATTTTTTGTCGTGAAGGATTAATTCTGATAATTGAATTTTTTGACAATTATTGTGGCGTCATTAGTGGTGTTTGATGGAGCCCGTCACCGCCCCATGAATAATTATACCGGGAGGGAGTGGACCGCTGGCTGGCTGCTGTGTGGTGGTGAAGGGTATTAGCTTTGTATGGTGGCGCTGTGTTGGTGCTGTTGTGGCGCTGTGTGTTGGTGCTGTTGTGGCGCTGTGTGTTGGTGCTGTTGTGGCGCTGTGTGTTGGTGCTGTTGTGGCGCTGTGTTGGTGCTGCTGTGGCGCTGTGTGTTGGTGCTGTTGTGGCGCTGTGTTGGTGCTGTTGTGGCGCTGTGGTGGTTCTATATAATGGCGCATCTAGCTGGGTGTGTTGGTGCAGTGTTCCTGGCTGTTGTCTGGTGCACTAGGTGTAGTTGCTCTTAACCTGAAGGGGGTCACTTTCAGAGGACGTAAAGAATTTAATATAGTTCTGACTCAGAATATATATTCCCATTGTAATAAATTCGTTATTTAAACAATTGGTGCGGCACCGTAGGGCAGAGAAAACTCACCATTCACTAACCTGAATCCTAATTTCAGTTGTCCAATGGCAGTTCATAAGAGGAAACTGGATTACCCGGAGGAAACCTGAGACGTTTGGCAGTGTCATACTGATAACACCCTCCTCACCTGTGTCAGGGCCAAGCAGGACGCGAACCATGACATAGTGGTGAGAGATACGCCCGTTACCGCTGTACCACGAGGATAATGTGGCATTTTTCGGAGATAAAGACATACTGGAAAGATTAACATAATGAAAAATGAAAAGCAAAATCAGTGCCGGTGTTTGAACACGTATCGGAGCTGCAGTTGTGCTTGACTGAGCTGAGACAGTGTTACCGAAGTGTGGAGGTGCCCGCCCAGTTTAATTTTAAGTCCTTCGGGAATAGCTGCAGATGTATATGGTGGTTGGTCAACCAACCCCGGACAACACAACACATGTCAACCCAACCCCCGTTTCTTTATTTGGATCTTGAAAGACGATAAAGGGCGTGAAATTGGAACTTGAAAAAGGTGTTCTTTTAGGCCCTTTGGAGATTGGGGGAGAGGGGTACCAAAAGGGTTAGAATCTCTCTCTGCCCGTCCACTTAAGTTATTACTCGCCGCCTCTTAATGCATATCATCCTATTACGCTTAAATCGTTGTCCATTACTTTGGGCATAACACGTGTTTTTTCAATTATCTAAAACTTGTCTTGTGATAAACGCGGCGGCCCGAGGGGACGGAGAGTGATAATGCACGTGTCCACCTTTATATGCTCTTATTTAAAGCCCGGCGAGTAATAGTGGTACACGTTAACACTCACTCCAGGTGTTTTTAATTAGCCAAAGGTGAGCCATGGCTTTGCGTTGTGATGGCGTAATTAGCTTGGGGGCGTATAGACGAGGGGTGTATATGTGTGGGGGGTTGAGGGTATACAGTATGTAAGTGTGTGTGTGTGTGTACACTTGTATGCTTAGTGAGGTAGGGAACGAGGAATGAGGGGGTGTTTGATGGGTGTCCTGTATGTATGTGGGATGAGGGTAATAGTGTTCTGTACGCGTGTGTACCCTTGCTTGGGGCGGTGGGAGCAGGTGGGCGCCAAGAAGTCGAGGCATTACTCATTTGTTTTTGTTTTTTATGTTTTTATTTTACGGTTCCCGCCATGCCATTTGTTTACGACTGAGAGTGAAATATATCGTAGAGAGCTGTTGGCGGCGTTGTGTATCATATATCAAGATAACACGAAAGAGATTAACACTATTAGAAGAGTTGTTAAGAGGTTTGGCGCCGCGGAATGGTCTTGAGATGAGAGGGCGATATATCAGTGAGACAAGAAGTTAAGTTTTATGCCGAGTCTGTACATGAACGGTGTACAGTTACTGAGTGGGCAGTTTGTCACCAGTCTCCTCCTCACTGTATCTTTCCTCGCCTCGCTTCATCTTCTGGCTTTCATTAATAATTCACCTCTTGAGTTCAGCGACACGTCTAATATATTCAAGTATTAACACATACGGGCGGTCATTGCCACGCGCGGTGATATCTGTGTTAACTCGTCCTCTACCGTCGTTTTCTTTGATGTCTTCCTCTCTCCTGCCGTCACTTTCTTTGATGTCTTCCTTTCTTCTAGGGTAATTTCTTTGATGTCTTCCTCTCCTGCCGTCATTTTCTTTGATGTCTTCCTTTCTTCTAGGGTATTTTCTTTTGATGTCTTCCTCTCTTCTACCGTCATTTTCTTTGATGTCTTCCTCTCTTCTACCGTCTCTTTCTTTGATGTCTTCCCCTAGTCGACCGCCATTTTCTTCTGACGGACAAAAACCACCAATAAAAAGAAAAAAACTACAGTACTACTTTCTTTTGTCCCAGTTCATCTGTATCTACACTGAGTCTTGACACTACCCTGACCCAGAGAGTCTTAGTGGTGTTATAGCCTCACTCACAAACCAAACACCTTGAAGGAAATAGTAGGTTGTAAAATACCCTTAAATTTTGTGTTTATTATACAGACAAGACCGCAATAGAATCAAGAGGTGAAGTTGTTGTTTAAAACGAATCAAGAGTTTGTTGTCTATGTTTCCTTTGGTGATTAAGGAAGACCAAAGTTGTATTAACACGAGGCCATGGACTCCTCAACTCATTCTCCCACCCCCCTCCTCCCAACCTACCCTCCCCAACCCACCCCCCTCCCCACCTCCACCTCCCAACCTACCCCCTCCCCAATCCCACCCTCTCCCCAACCCACCCCCCTCTCCCCAACCTACCCCCCTCTCCCCAACTCCACCCTCCCCCACCCACCCAGTTGGTATGCACAGACTTTACATTTAGTTGGTTTTAATGGTATAAATTATGGCCCCGGTCGAGCTCAGGGACTAAGTTTGTGTTTACGGGTTGAATTTGTCTCCTGTGTGTGTGTGTGTGTGTGTGTGTGTGTGTGTGTGTGTGTGTGTGTGTGTGTGTTGTTTGTTGATTATGATGATGTTGACGTGAAGTTAGGAGAGTTAGTGAGGACTGTTGCCTGTGAGGGTGTGGGAGGGGGGTAGACGATGGCTGGAAGATGATGGTGGAAGATGATGGATGGCAGATGATAGGTAGATGATGCGTGCAGACGATGGTGGATGATGGATGGCAGATGATAGGTGGTAGATGATGGTGGCAGACGATGGGTGGATGATGGATGGCAGATGATGGGTGGTAGATGATAGGTGGTAGATGATGCGTGGCAGACGATGGGTGGATGATGGATGGCAGATGATAGGTGGTAGATGATGGGTGGAAGATGATGGATGGCAGACGATGGGTGGATGATGGATGGCAGATGATAGGTAGATGATGCGTGGCAGACGATGGTGGATGATGGATGGCAGATGATGGTGGTAGATGATAGGTAGATGATGCGTGGCAGACGATGGTGGATGATGGATGGCAGATGATAGTGGTAGATGGTGGAAGATGATGGATGGCGATGATGGGTGGTAGATGATGCGGTAGATGATGGGTGGCAGAAGATGGGTGGAAGATGATGGGTGGTAGATGATGGGTGACAGAAGATGGGTGGAAGATGATGGATGGCAGATGATAGGTGGTAGATGATGCGTGGTAGATGATGGGTGGCAGAAGATGGGTGGAAGATGATGGGGTGGTAGATGATGGGTGACAGAAGATGGTGAAGATGATGATGACAGATGATAGGTGGTAGATGATGGGTGGTAGATGATGGGTGACAGAAGATGGTGAAGATGATGGATGCAGATGTGGTGGTAGATGATGCGTGGTAGACGATGGTTGAAGATGATGGATGGCAGATGATGGGTGGTAGATGATGCGGTAGATGATGGGTGGCAGAAGATGGGTGGAAGATGATGGATGGCAGATGATAGGTGGTAGATGATGCGTGGTAGACGATGTGGAAGATGATGGATGGCAGATGATAGGTAGATGATGCGGTAGATGATGGGTGGCAGAAGATGGGTGGAAGATGATGGGGTGGTAGATGATGGGTGACAGAGGATGGGTGGAAGATGATGATGGCAGAAGATGGGTGGAAGATGATGGATGACAGATGATAGGTGGTAGATGATGTGGTAGATGATGGGTGGCAGAAGATGGTGGAAGATGATGGGTGGTAGATGATGCAGGATGGGGGAGATGTGGTGGTAGATGATGGAAGATGGGTGGAAGATGATGGTAGATGATAGGTGGTAGATGATGCGTGGTAGATGATGGGTGGCTGAAGATGGGTGAAGATGATGGGGTAGATGATGGGTGGAAGATGGGTGGAAGGATGGGTAGATGATGGGTGACAGAAGATGGGTGGAAGATGATGGGTAGATGATAGGTGGTAGATGATGCGTGTAGATGATGGTGGCTGAAGATGGTGGAAGATGATGGGTGGTAGATGATGGTGGCAGAAGATGGGTGGAAGATGATGGGTGGTAGATGATGGTGACAGAAGATGGTGAAGATGATGGGTGAGATAGGTGGTAGATGATGCGTGGTAGATGATGGGTGGCTGAAGATGGGTGGAAGATGATGGGTGGTAGATGATGGGTGACAGAAGATGGGTGGAAGATGATGGATGGCAGATGATAGGTGGTAGATGATGCGTGGTAGACGATGGGTGGCAGATGATGGGTGGAAGATGATGGATGGCAGATGATAGGTGGTAGATGATGCGTGGTAGACGATGGGTGGAAGATGATGGATGGCAGATGATAGGTGGTAGATGATGCGTGGTAGATGATGGGTGGAAGATGATGGGTGGAAGATGATGGATGGAAGATGATGAATGGCAATCGATGGGTGGCACACGAAGGATGGCAGAGCGTGTGTGGCAGACGAAGACCAGACCAGTCTTGAGATTCAGAAAACTTTAGTGAAACAGAAGATAATAATATCCATTCTACGCCCTGTTCCTATATTAGTATATACTGTAGAGGTGGGTGACCTGTGTGTGTGAGAATGAACCATTTCTTCCCTCCCTTCCTCTCTCCCTCCCTCCTCCTCTCACTTCTTCCCCCCCTGACCTCCACTCCTCTCTCTCTCTCTCTCTCTGTCTTATCTCTCTTATCTCCCCTTTGTTTCTCTTCCCCTCTCGCCTCCTTCCTTACCCTACCATTATTACCTTCCATCTGTCTCCACCATTATCAAATTTTTTTCTATTCCTTCCTCTACGATGTGCAAGTTGTGGTACGTCTGTGAGTGACACTGGCGGGCTGTGAGTGTCACTGGCGGGCTGTGAGTGACACTGTCTGACTGTAAGTGGCACTGTCTGACTGTGAGTGACAATGGCTGGCTGTGTAACTAAGGATTAAATTATTAAAATTCAAGGAAGTATTTTTGTAAGTTAGGGAGCCTCGGATCCCTTTCCTCCTCCTCCTCCTCCTCCTCCTCCTCCTCCTCCTCCTCTTCTTCTTCCTTCTCCTCCTCTTCTTATTAGTCTTGCTCATCCTCTTCCTCTTATTCTCTGCTTCTTCTTCTTCTTGTTATTCGTACATAGCTTTTTGTCCTTCCTCCTCCTCCTTATCTTCTGGTTCTAGTTATTCCCCTTCGTCATCTTCTTGTTATTCCTCCTCCTCTCTTTTCCTACCTCTCTCACTTTCCTCTTCTTATTAATCCTCCTTCTTGTTAATCCTCCTCCTCGTTTTTATTTAAGTTTTCTCCTACCTCGTTTCTTTATCTCTTTTATCCATCGTTCTTCTTCTCTTTTCCCTCTTCATTTTTTCTCTCATTCACTTTCGTTATCTTTTCCTCCTTTTTTCTCTTCTATTTCCTACCCCCCGGCCAGATGCGGCCATTCCCAGAATTGACTTCTCTCAACTTTATCCAGGAAAATGTGCATTGAGAGGACGGTTTATTTAGTTCCTGTCTTCTAATGCTGTTGATGCTGTTAGTGCTGCTGTTGATGCTGTTAGTGCTGTTGCTGTTAGTGCTGTTGTTGATGCTGTTAGTGCTGTTAGTGCTGTTGCTGTTAGTGCTGTTGTTGTTGCTGTTAGTGCTGTTGTTGATGCTGTTAGTGCTGTTGTTGATGCTGTTAGTGCTGTTGTTGCTGTTACTGCTGTTGTTGATGCTGTTAGTGCTGTTAGTGCTGTTGCTGTTAGTGCTGTTGTTGTTAGTGCTGTTGATGCTGTTAGTGCTGTTAGTGCTGTTGCTGTTAGTGCTGTTGCTAGTGTTCTTGTCATTCCCGTTTGTTGTTGTTTTTAATACTGTTGTTTTGTTGTTATTGTTGTCTGTCTGTCTGTCTGTGCCGGGGATAACATGGAACCGGTATCTGTCTATCTGTCTGTGCGTGACGGGGACATGGAAATGATATCTGTCTGTGTGTGTGTGTCGGCTCGGGCATCTTGTGAACACGGGAACAGACAGGAATGAGTTTGGACGAGAGACTGGTGTGTGGAGGTGAGACCAGTCAGATCTTGAGCTAGTTCCCTTCTGGTCTGTCTGCCTGTCTGTCTGTCTGTCTGTCTGTCTGTCTGTCTCGGTATTATTAATGTTATTATGGTTTTTTTTTCTTACACTTCTCTTTTATATATATGTTCATTTTTGTTGTTATAAGGGAGTATAAGCGTGTACCGTTACTACCACCACCATTACCACTACTACCACAACTACCACCTTCTGTACGACCTTCTGTACGACCTTTACCATCACCACCACCTTTTCTTATCAGCACTACCACCATCACCACCACTACCACCCTCACCATCACCCTCACCACCACCACCACCACCACCACCACCCTCACCATCACCCTCACCACCACCACTATCACCACCACCACCACCCTCACCATCACCACTACCACCCTCACCATCACCACCACCACATCACCACCACCACCACCACCACTTGGGTCGCCTGGGCTGGAGGAAATAAAGGATTAAGGACGTATCCCCGGGATCAGGACGGATCTACTCCTGCTCCAGCTACTCCCCTGTCTGGAGGCCCCCCTTAACCCCCCCCCATGTGTCCCTCCCCCAAATGTCCTTCCACCCCACATGTATCCCCCACTGTCCTTACTCCTCACATGTGTCCCCCACTCTTCTCCCCCATGTATCCTTCTCCCAGTGTAGCCCCTCCATATCCGATGTATCCCTCACTCTCCATATCCCTCCCTCCACATCACCTCTACCCCCTCCGTAGATAAGGGGGTGATCTTCCTCTGTCTGTCAGTCTCTCGAGCTGTAAGAATGAAGGAGTGAGTGAGAAGTGTGTGTGTGTGTGTGTGTGTGTTTGTGTATGTATGTATGTATGTATGTATGTATGTATTTGTGTGTGTGTGTGTGTATGTATGTATTTGTGTGTGTGTGTGTGTGCTCTTAATTCCAATCGCCCTGCAAATATTAAAGCGAGAAATGGCTTGACAAGTGGAGAAAACAAATTATTATATTATTGTTGTTACTGTCATGTTATTATTATTATTATTATTATTATTATTATTATTATTATCTGTATTGTTATTATCATTATTGTTGTAACTTGTTTTCCTTTGAATTAATTTTCTACTATGGGTTTTTTCCCGCTAAATATTTCCCTCCAAATGTCTTTTTTTTCTTCGTTTCTTTGTCAATTTCGCGTTTTGAGAACCTGTCACGAGCCATCCACAACTCGGATGCAAGATGCGTAAATAGATGATGACATTTTGGGCGGGAAAATAGCGTAAATGGAGCCTCCGAACTTATGGCGGGAAGCAGCAAATGGATTCAAAGTTTACGTGGGAAATGAATAGTGTCTTGGGTTTTAGCGCGTATAAGAGTAAAGTAAGATTTTGACCTCTCTTATCATTATTATTATTATTATTATTACTGTTGATATTATTATTAGTATTAATTATTATTATTACTGTTATTAGTAGTAGTATTGTGATTGTTGTTATTTCTTGTTATTGTTGTTGTTGTCTTGCTAGAGAGGACCATACTCATTTCTTTGTAGCTAATATACATACATCCGGGTACTTGACAATCCACCATGCCGAGGCGGGAATGTAAACAAAAGCATTGGGTCGCTTGCATTCTCTTTGTCAGCGTGAGTTACACCTTGTTTTCCGAGCTAGGATGCCGAAGGCTTATGTTGCCGGGGGTTGACATAAACTTAGTTAGCAAGAGGAACCTGTTATGTGTTTTCAACATGTCGAAGAGAGTAACTGAAAATACATGTTATGGTTACAATTTTAATGAAGTTAGGACAGGGTGGGATACAGTGTCATGTAAGCCCATTTCCATGTATTCTTTGTCTGTAGCTTTCATATCATTCCTGTATTTTTGTTTTCGTTTATTATTTTGGCCATTGTTGTCATTTATTTTATTGATTGTATCAAATGATAAAAAAAATATATATTCTCTGTTGGGTTTACCAAAGGTGGAAAATAGTATTCGTCTACAGGTAAAGTTCTTGTGTGTAATTTTGGAACCTGTGTATATTTGACCAAAACTTGATTACACATTTATGTAACCATATTGTGGGTAGGTTAGGCCAGGAACCTTGCCACTGAACCTCGCCACGGCATCTTGCCTTAATATTTGAGTAAGATATTATAGTAATGAAATAAAAATGACACACTAAAGACGCTGTCAATATTACACGTATACAAAGGCAGTGTCCTGGATATAAAATAAAATTCACACTATTATTATTATTATTATTATTATTATTATTATTATTATTATTATTATCATCATCATCATCATTATCATTCCGAACCTTAAAGTCACATATAAAAGACTTACACCCAGGGTCGTATCATTAATTATACATGAACTATCTGTCACTACTCACACAAGTAGGACAATCACTCCTTTGTTGACAGCGGACCAGCCCCTGTGTGTACAAGCATCTTGCCAGGATAATCAGCCCACCAGCGACTGAATACTAAGAAAAGGGCAGCACCTGGTCGCCCACCCTCTCTCCTACTAGGAAAGGACATTTGCTTGAGAATAGAAACATAATGTTTAGTGGTGTGATCCAAGGGGGGTGTTCTTAGGCCTTAATGTTTATACCTTTCCACTGCCAAGACTAAGGAACCCTAACCTTACTTAACCTAACCTAACCTTTGATGTTTCTACCTTTCAACCTAACCAAACCTTGATGTTTCTTCCTTTCCATTGCTAAGACTAAGGAAGCCTAGCCTAACCTAACATACGAGAGGGAGATAAATAATACCCTGAATAGTCAAAATCGCGAAAGATAAAACCGCGATATATAAAATGTCTCCTATACATACATATACTGATATAAATTGAGGAAAGTAAAAATGCTTTATATTTTTCAGTATTTGTAATCAACTATCATTTCAGAGACGGTGTTTAATAATTGTTACGTCACTTTAGTTAACCGGTGGTTTAATTGTGTTTACAGTATTTTAATTACAGTAT
Organism: Homarus americanus; assembly: GCF_018991925.1. Classification (NCBI taxonomy): domain Eukaryota; kingdom Metazoa; phylum Arthropoda; class Malacostraca; order Decapoda; family Nephropidae; genus Homarus; species Homarus americanus. The sequence goes on along the minus strand of NW_024718273.1, from coordinate 13,965,158 downwards.
TTACGAATTTTGTTTTGTGTTTAGTGAAATATTGAACTCTGGCAAGACTTGTATATTTTTCCATATTTTTTCTTACTCGTCAACTTCCAGAAGATTTTCCATTAACGCGATTTTTTCCTCAGTGTCAAAGTTCGCTCCATACTTTTCTGGTTCCATTAATGCGAATTTCCGTAACTCGAGGAGAGAGAGTTGTGTGTATAACGTTGCTGTGTGTGTGTGTCTGTCTGTCTTCAGTTTTGCGTTGCCGCTTGCTACATAGAAACCACTAGAGATTATTTCATTAAGCTGTCACAAAATTAGAAGATAATTATATAATGTGGACGTCGTTTTTGGATTACAGTAGATAACAAATATTTATCTGGTTTATATTATTATTATTATTATTGTTATTAGTTATTATTATTAGTATTGTTTTATATTTATTATTATTATTATTATTGTTGTTATATTTATAATTATTATTTTTATTATTACCCTCGTCAGCACGTGCTCCCTTACCAACAAGTAAATATTTTGTCGGTGTGTTTTTGGTGTTAATTGTTTTCAGATGTTTGTGTAACTCTGCAATACGAGTTGTTTTTGTCCACGGCTGTCTCCTTGATAGATGCATACTCTCTCTCTCTCTCTCTCTCTCTCTCTCTCTCTCTCTCTCTCTCTCTCTCTCTCCGCAGTTTCCTAGTAAGAAGTTAGATACACGCTGTCACAAGAGGAAATTCCAACAAACATTATTAGTCTAAGCCCCTGGAGAATGCCTCGCTCTTACTCGCCTGGTCACACTAAATCTGATACACTTAACCTAACGTACCCAAACTGTACCTAACTTAACCTAACCTATCCCAAATTTAACTTAGATTAAATTATTCTAACCCACCCAAATTTAAGCTAACTTACCCAAACTTAACCTATCCTAACCTGGCCACATTTAACCTAACTGATCCTATCTCTGCCTAATGTAGCATAACCTAACCTAACCTAACCTAACCTAACCAGTACATAGCTAACCTAATTTAATGAAACCTAACCTAACCTATCCAGCCTAAAATGACCTAAGCTAACTTAACCTTACCTAATATAGCTAAACTAAAGCTAAAGTAAGCTAATATAATTATGTTAGTTTGGGCTGGATTAGGGTTAAGTTAACTTGGTTAGAGTAGATTAGGTTAAGTGAGGTTGATTTTAATAGATTGGGTTAAGTTAGAGGAGCTTGGATATATATTTGGTTAGGTTAGGTTGCGTAAGGCTAGGTTAAGTTAGATTAGGTTGAGTTATGCTTGGTTAAGTTAGGTTTCGGGTTATTTATTTTTTAACTCAGGTTATGTTAGGTTAGCTGGGATGGGTTAGGTTAGATTGGGTTAACTGGGATGAGTTTGGATAGGTTAGCTGGGTTAGGGTAGGTCAGCTGAGGAAGTGTTAGGTAAAGTTAGCTTAGGGTGAAATGAGTTAGATTAGGTTAGGTTACAGCAGCTTTGGTTAGGATTGTGTCATGGGACGTTATAGTCAAGACCTGGATGCTGAGAGCTAGTGTCTATCCTCAGCACTAGCCCCCGAGGCGGCCACCCACCCACCTCCCACTTACCCACCTACCCACTTACCCACCCACCCACCCACCCACCCACCTCCCTCACGACTTTCATCTATAAATTTCAGCTGTCCATCCATCTTATTCACTATCGTCAACTCCTTCCAAGAAAATCTGGCGTCGACAAAATCCAATTGAAATGCAGTGTAAAGCCTGAATGACCACCCAAAGTGAAGAAAATAAAGGAAGGGAAGTGCATAAGAAATTTAATAGTGTATAGTAAATGTCTTAGAAAAAATATATTTTCTCGTTGAGGAAATTAAGAAGAAAATTTTATTGTCTTGTCTGGAAGTTTTTTTTTTTAGTTTTATTTTCTTATTGTGGAATTTTGTGGATGAGATAAAATAGTTGAAATTGGATTAGTTTTCTCTCTCTTGTTCACCCCCATTTCTGTTTCCCTGTCCCCCTCCCTATCTTCACCCTTCCTCACCCTCCCACAAACTAACCTTCACCCTTCTCCTCCCTCATTTACCCTTCCCCCTCTTTTCCCTCCTTTCCTCCCTCACCATTCCTCCCACACACTAACCTTCACCCTTCTCCCTCTTCTCCCTCCCCCCTCCCCTTCTTCTCCTTCCCCCATCTCTTTCCCTCTTCTCTCCCTCCCTCCCCCAGTAATCCTCGGCTCTGGCTCATCAAAGTAAAGACTGTGAGTGGATAATAAGACTGAGATAGAATGAAATTATGAAGCCTCCAGAGTTATTGGCAGGAAAAACAAAGGAGCTGGTCTCGTCCTAGTGCTGTTACCTGCTGTGATGGCCTGGTGCTGTTAATGGCCTGTGCTGTTACCTGCTGTGATGGCCAGGTGCTGTTACCTGCTGTGATGACCTGGTGCTGTTACCTGCTGTGGGCCAGGTTGTTGTTACCTGCTGTGATGGCCTGGTGCTGTTACCCTAGTGCTGTTACTGCTGTGATGGCCTGGTGCTGTTACCTGCTGTGATGGCCAGGTGCTGTTACCTGCTGTGATGGTCTGGTGCTGTTACCTGCTGTGATGGCCAGGTGCTGTTACCTGGTGCTGCTGTGACTGTTACCTGTGATGGCCTGTTGTTACCCTGCTGTGATGGCCTGGTGCTGTTACCCGCTGTGATGGCCTGTGATGGCCTGGTGCTGTTACCTGCTGTGATGTGCTGTTACCTGCTGTGATGGCCAGGTGCTGTTACCTGCTGTGATGGCCTGGTGCTGTTACTGCTGTGATGGCCTGGTGCTGGCTGCTTTGATGGCCCTGTTACCTGCTGTGATGTTACCTGCTGTGACCTGCTGTGACACTCCGCTGTGATGGCCTGGTGCTGTTACCTGCTGTGATGGCCTGGTGGCCTGGTGCTGTTACCTGCTGTGATGGCTGCATGCTATTACCTGCTGTGATGGCTAGGTGCTGTTACCTGCTGTGATGGCAGGGTGCTGTTACCTGCTGTGATGGCCTGCTATTACCACTGTGATGGCTATGCTGCTGTTGCCTTGTTGCTGTGATGGCCAGGTGCTGTTACCTGCTGTGATGGCCAGGTGCTGTTACCTGCTGTGATGGCCAGGTGCTGTTACCTGCTGTATTGGCCTGGTGCTGTTACCTGCTGTGATGACCAGTCGCTGTTGCCTGTCGTTTACTGCTGTGATGGCCAGTAGCATCCCTCCCTGTTGCTGTTACTTGGTGCTTGCCGGGGGTGCAGTGAGAAGCCCTGGACATGAACGATGGGGACACAGGAAGCTTTTTCTTACAGTCGGTCAGGAGAAATACAGTTGTTGTGTCACTATAATGTGTGTGTGTACGAGTGTGTGTGTGTGTGTGTGTGTGTGTGTGTGTGTGTGTGTGTGTGTGTGTGTGTGTGTGTGTGTGTGTCCTGGTGTCCTGGGTGATCCCCTCTGGCCAGTATTGACCGGGGATAACCACATCATTCTTCACTTAATTACGCGGAGTATCCATGACTGGCGTACACAAGGCAGCCAGGCGTATGCACTTACCACACACCCGACGTCGCCTAACCATATCAAGACGAGGTGACACAAGGCTGCCTCTGCATTTACGAATTTGTTGCATTGATCGTGAAGTATTGCTGGCGTAAACCATTGCGTATGTGTCCACTTCCCTCCGTAATATTCAGACAGTGTAGTGGAAGAAGCAAACAGGAACCCGAGTACAAATTTGCGTAGGTTTGCGTATTTTTGTTAGTTTTCGAAGGTCTTTCTTTAGGAGGTATATTTTCCCACCATTGTGTTACAAGGGTGGAGGTGGGGAGGGGGTAGTGGTGGGGCAACAGGCGGGATAAGTGCTGACATCCGGGCCAACAAGTGCATCTGGGATCTTGATAAGGTCCTCTGTAGCCCAATATGAGCTGAGACGACGCCATCCCGGGCTAGTAATGGCTTGACCTGGCGCGGGGGTCTGGCTATAAGACCAGTGGCCCGACGCACAAAACTCGCCAGGACCAGAACCCTCCCCGCCAGACCACGCCAAACAATATTTTACATAGTCTATATATCATATCCCTCGGTGTTTACGGCGGGTAAAGTTTAACTCTCTGCTTTTGCATTTTAATGAGTATTTTAATGGGGGAAGGAAGTGTCTTGTTACCTGAGCTTATTCGTTAAAATATTGCAGTAAAGCTGAGTTTGGCGTCGAGTACAACAGGACGCTGACCTCCCCAGGGAAGGACCAAGTTTCAGACCTGAGCGTGACGTAATAGTTTGAGTTAGAACTTTGTGTTGGGTATATTGATGAAGGAGGTTAAAGTTATAGCTTGAAGGTTTAACTTGGTGTTGTAAAGTTACAGCTTGACTTATCGTCGTGAATATATAGCTTCATTTACCGTATCGTGTCGTAGTAAAGTTGTCTGTGGAAGAGAGGTGGATTGTGAACGCCCTTCCCTTGTGTGTATATAATTACATTTACACAATAACTCGCCTCACACAACACAATTTCCATTTTGCAGGCCAACGTGTGTACACTCATATATAAATAACCTCAATAGACTCAATATAAACCAACATAAATGGCCCTCACCTCAAACAAACAAACAAACTAACATATGGTTATTTTTTTGGTTATTTTCGGAATCTAAAATTTACCCTAAATGGTTACAGGTAATTGATGAATGAAAACCGATGAATGAATAAGATGTATACTGTTTATTAGTGGAAATAGAAAAGACGTTTATAGAGCTATTTGACGCAGCTGAAAAACCCTCCTCCAGAGAGTCACACGATCCTAGTATCACCGTCACCCTGCCTGGTGTTAGCCTTCACAGTTGCTCCTTACAAGTTCATTATCGTCTACACCGAGACTTTGTTTTTGTCCACATGTTTGTTGTATTAAAAGATGATGAAGATATATGACCCCTCAGCGTGTTAGATGATGTGTGTGTGTGAGAGAGAGAGAGAAAGACAGGAAGAGAGAGGGAATGAAAGATAGGGAGAGAGGGAAAGAAAGACAGGGATAGAGGAAAAAAGAAGCAAAGGGAGAGAGAGATTTTGCGTGTAGTGTTGTCTTGTATTTTTTTTTTTTGTATGGATCAAACCACAAACTTTAATTAACTTGTAGGGGCATCCACCTGACCATCTCCGCCTCCTTCCCTCTATATAATTGGTGTGGTTCCTGGTCGACCCTCTCCTCCTCCTCCTTCTACCCCCCTTCCTCCTCCTCCTCTTTCCCTCCCTCCCCTACTCCTCCTCTTCCTCCTACTCCCTCCCTCCTCCCACTTGTGCTTCATTTCCTTCTTAGCTTTGTCTTCCTTTTTTTTTCTCCCACACTATCTCCCTCTTCATCCCCTATCATCTCTCTCCCCTATTCTCCCTTTCTCATGTTGTACCTCTCCTCTTAATCCCACAATTCTCCTCCAGCTATCCTTTCTCCCTAACCCCTCCCTAACCCCCACCTGTCACCTCCCTCCCACCCAACCCCTTCCCTTCCTACCCAACCTCTTCTCTCCCCCTGCCCTGTCACCCCTCCTAACCCCCACTCCTCACATCCCTTCCTCCTTCCCCAGTCTCATCTTCTCACTCCTCCTCAATCCCACATTACCCCCACCTGTCCCCTGACCCCCCCTCTCCTCCTGACCCCCCCCCCCTCCCTCACTTAAGCGTTGGTGTGGTCCCCAGGCGTGGCCTCTGACACCTCTCCCTCACCAGGTGGGAATTAAGGTGTCTGGAACCTTACTATAGTACCTCCCTCCCTTCCTTCCACCCGCCTTTCCTACCTACCTTTCACCCTCCTTCCCTTTCTTCCTACATCCTTTCCACTTCCTTCCCCCCTTTCCACTCATCCATGACCTTCACCATTATTATTCTTTATTCCTGTTCTCTCTTCTTTTTTTTTTACAATTTCTTTTCATATTTTATTGGAATGTTTCTTTGTTTTTTTAATCCTTTTCTTGTTAATTGTTATTTATTAATTTGTTGATCATTTTGTTTTTCTTCGTTGATATATTGGTATTGTTTGGTTAGATTAGGTTAGCGTGAGGTCGGGTTAGGTTAAGTTAGATTAGCGTGAGTTTAGGTTTGGTTAGCGTGAGATTGGGTTAGGTTAAGTTAGATTAGCGTGAGTTTAGGTTTGGTTAGCGTGAGATTGGGTTAGGTTAAGTTAGATTAGCGTGAGTTTAGGTTAGATAAGCGTTTGGTTAGGTTAGGTTAGCGTTAGGGTGGTGAAATATGCTGAAGGGGCATGTCTTTAAGTGATCCTCTCAAAAGTTTTACATTTATTTTTGTTTTGTGAGTTTCAACTACTATATGAACGACTCTTCCTAGAAATAGTTTGACCTGACTCGGTGTTATTGGTGGGTGTTGTGGTGACCTGAGATGACCTCACTATTGTACTGCGACCACCACCCGCCGGGAGGTCACAAGGGGGATTGTGGGAAAGCCACCTCCACCAGAAGCTGCAGCATGGAAACTCCTGATTGGCTATTCTACCAGCGAGAGAGACACGTGATTGGCCAAGTAGTCTGCCGGGGGGGAGGGGAGGACACGTGATTGGCCAGGTAGTATACGGGGGAGCCTTTGATTGGCCAGCCAGCCTGCGGGGGGCCAACATCACCCAGTGTTTTAAACAGTAGAGACGTACGGCTTATCTAGAGGGATATTAAGGGCTTTAACGACACTGAAGGTCTACACTGGTGATGGAAATGTAATTAAGATTAAGAGTCGTATTGTGTCGCTTGTAGGGGAGGAAGGAGGGGTGGGAGGAACCTGGTGGGGGAGAGGGAGGGGTGGGGTTAGACTTAGAGCTGGTAAAGGAGAGGGGGTTGGGGGGACCTTTTAGAGCCTGGTGGAGGAGAGAGGGAGGGGGTGGTGTGGGGGGAGATCTTAGACTGAACCTATTAGAGCCTCACCTCCCCTTTCTCTCCTCTTCCTCCTCCTGCTCATCATCATCAGTCAGCTTTCTTCTTTTCTCTTCCTCTCCTCTATTTTATCTTTTTTAATCCCCTCCCAGAGGACATAGATACCCCGTGAAGAGAGGAGGGAAGGGGAGAAGTACCAAGTTGATCTACACAACAACTGACTGTCTATCACACCGATTTATCTCAATTTCCTCTCCCCTCTCTCCTTCCCTCCCCCCTTCACTTCCATCCCCCCTCCTCTTCCCCCACCCTTATTTCATTCTCCTTTCCTCTCCTCTCACATTCTCCTAACGTTTCACTCCTCCCCTCCTCCCCGCCTCCCCTCTTCTCCTTCCTCCTCTCCTCTCCTCCCCTCATTCCTCCCACCCTCTCATCGGTCACGATTTTCAGTTTTTACACAACAATTTCCTTTCATGCTGTAAACTGTTGATGTAAACTGGTGGTGTAATTGATAGTGACACACACACACACATACACACACACACACACACACACACACACACACACACACATACACACACACACATACACACACGCACACACACACACACACACACACACACACACACACACACACACACACACACACACACACACACAGTTCCATCCAGATTTTACTATGAACAATGAACGCTTGAGCGAAGGTTATTCCTGTATCGTAAAAAAGAAAAAGATCGACAATGTTGACAGAATTAGGAGAGAAAGAACGTTTATTTTGTTTAATTTACATAAGTATGTTATTGTGGCCTGGAGCAGATCGCCAGACGCTCTCGGTCGCTCGTACTGGCACATTAGTATAGTATTAGTGGACATGGGAATAAGACCGAGCTGTCCCTTTTGACCGAGTACAACCCTCTAAGACACTCAACCTGGTCCTCAGTTAAGTATAAGTCACCCAGTTGAGTGTACACACGAGTAAGAACAGCGAACACTCAAGCAAGACCTGATCCTCAACCAAGTGTCACCTAGTTGATGAGGGGGGGGGGGGGGAGCTTGAGTGGAGGACGAAGCCGAGTGTTGTGGTCGTGGGGGGGCGAGGGAGAGTGTGACTGTCTGCCTGGCTGGCCACTTGATCAACATCCTCATTGTGTTGTGTACCACTTGTCACACGCTTCCTCCTCATAGCCACCTCATACCTCCCCCTCATCCTTCCCCCTTCATCCCTCCTATCATATCATATATACCCTCTTCCTTCCCACCTTATCATCCCCTCATCTTCATCCCCTACCCTTATACCTCCCCCTCATCCCTCGCTCTCATCCTCTCCCCATACATCCCCTTATCCTTCTCATCATACTTCCCCCCTCCACACCTCTCATCATCCGCTTGTGTATCATGCTGGATTGGCCGAGACGTGTAGTAGATCATGTCGGAAATTCTTGGGTTTCCTCCTCACAGCTACGTCTTATTCCTTCATATGCACCTTAATATGACGTGTTCTCTCCTTCATGTGTGTGTGTGTGTGTGTGTTACATTAACGGTAAACAACTTTATTGGCAAAGCTTTGAGTATAGTTTGCCTATTCTGAGTAATTCAGTCAGGTCTTGACATTTAGATTGATATCACTTCTCACTGCCACACAGGACAGAGGTTCATACACAAAGGGGATAATAGTATATACAGTATATCATATTCATTGATAGTTGCCGAGACAAACAGACAGACAGACAGACGATAAAGTTTAAGTACACATGATAGGATAAATTTGGAGAGAGAGAGAGAGAGAGAGGAGAGGGATCGGCCAGAACAAAAACACTGGGATGAGAGGGGTACGTCTGTCACTGTCACCCATTGACGTATCCAACTTAACAACAACAACAACTCCACCCTCATCCTCTCATCTGTTCACCAAAGTTCACAAATTTTTGTTATCAATGGTCATTCCTGTTCACTCGTGTTCAGTTATTTTCTCTATTATTCTTTCATGTTCCTTCGTTTTCAGTTATGTTCACTCACTGATGTTCATTCGTGTTCAATCATGTTCACCACTATTCACTCGTGTTCAATCATGTTAACCACTATTCACTCATGTTCACTCGTGTTCAGTCAAGTTCACCGCTGGTCACTCGTGTTCACCTATGTTCAGTCATGTTCACCACTGTTCACTTGTGTTCAGTCATGTTCACCACTGTTCACTCGTGTTCAGTCATGCTCACCACTGTTCACTCGTGTTCAGTCATGTTCACCACTGTTCACTCGTGTTCAGTCATGTTCACCACTGTTCACTCGTGTTCAGTCATGTTCACCACTGTTCACTCGTGTTCAGTCATGTTCACCACTGTTCACTCGTGTTCAGTCATGTTCACCACTGTTCACTCGTGTTCAGTCATGTTCACCACTGTTCACTCGTGTTCAGTCATGTTCACCACTGTTCACTCGTGTTCAGTCGTTCATACTGTTCACTGGTGTTCAGTCATGTTCACACTGCTCCACTCCGTGTTCAGTCATGTTCACCACTGTTCACTCGTGTTCAGTCATGTTCACCACTGTTCACTCGTGTTCAGTCATGTTCACCACTGTTCACTCGTGTTCAGTCATGTTCACCACTGTTCACTCTTGTTCAGTCATGTTCACCACTGTTCACTCTTGTTCAGTCATGTTCAACACTGTTCACTCTTGTTCAGTCATGCTTTCCATTGTTCATATGAAAATAAAACAATAACAGGAACAGTGGCTTCTGTTATTTTGTTTCGTCGAGTCATTATTTCTTATGGTTGTTGGGATGGGGAGGGGTTTACCCTTCCTCATCCCCTCCCCACCTCATCCTCTTTCCCTCCCTAGTTCTTCCCCAATCCCTTCCAACCTTATACCCTTTCCCTCCGTAGTTCTTCCCCAACCCCTTCCAACCCCATACCCTTTCCCTCCCTAGCTCCTCCCCAACCCCTCCCCACCTCATACCCTTACTCAGCTCCTCCCCACCTCATAACCTTCCCCTCCCTAGTTCTTCCTTCCCCTCCCTAGTTCTTCCCCGACCCCTTCCCACCTTATACCTCCTGTCCTCCCCAACCCTCCTGGCCTCATAACCTTCCTGACCCCTCTCCACCACTTTCCCACTCATTCTCCTGACCATCCCCCTCCAGGCCTCATACCCCCCCCCAGCCATCTCACCCCACACCCCACTCCAGACCTTACTCCACTTCATAATCCTCCTTTCTAGTTTCTCCCAACCTCAAGTTATAACCCTTCCCTCAGCACCTTCCCAGCACTCCTCCCCCGACCTCCCAGTACCTCCCCAGCTCATCCATAACTCTTCCCTTGTTATTGTTATATTCAAGGAAAAATAAAAATAAAACTTCCTTCCTCTGTAGGGAAACAAAGGTGTGTGGAGGGAGGGTGGTGGTGGGAGGGTGGTGGGAGGGTGGTGGTGGGAGGATGTGTAGGTGGAGGGTGGTGGTGGAGAGGGTGTGTGGGTGGGAGGGTGGTGGGAGGTGGTGGGGAGGTGGTGGGAGGGGGTATGGTGGGTGGGAGGGTGTGGTGGGAGGGTGTGTGGTGGTGGAGGGAGGTGGTGGTGGAGGGGGTATGGTGGTGGAGGGTGGTGGTGGTGAGGTGTGGAAATAGGTGGGAGGGTGGTGATGGTGGTGGTGGTGTTGGGAGGAGGAGGTGAAGAGGAGAGACGAATGGATGAGTAGGGAAGACTGCTGAGTAAGAGAAGGAGGATGAAGAGGATGATGAGTGTGTGGCTGGACAGAGAGAGCCTATCTTCTACTGTGACCACAACATTGGTATCCGGTGACTTCTCAAGACGAACGGCTGTTAAAGAAGTCGAACGAGCGATTGGACGAGCGAAATCACTGGCGAACAGTCAAATGGGCGAGTAGACGAGCGGACCGACGACCTACCAACCGCACGTATAACCTAAAATAGACCTCTGCTGCTAACCCACGCGTTCCCGGGCTCTCCATCCTATCTTATACACATATATTATGTATATATGTCAACAAACCTCCGGACTGACGGTCAGGTATATACTCACAGGTGTATGTATATATGTTCCTCAGAATGATGTTTTTCTCGGGCCGCTCTGTAATGTTATTATACGACTTGGAGACTTTCTGTGGTGGAGTTGAAAGCCTTTTGTCTCAGTGTGTGTAACTGTAGGAGCATCGAGGCTACCATTATCCATGGACAACTACGTTAGACTGGCCATGGTACCCGCATGGACGACAGTACTGTAGACTGCCAAAGCAGCTACTTTACAGTCACCTAACGAATAGTAAACATAACGCCGGTGGGCAATTGAAAAGGTATAAGGATAATCTTGAGATAAACCTGAAAAAGTGCCAAATCGACCCCCTCACCTGGGAGTCGATTACTCCACACCGTAACGCTTGGAGGAGCACCACACGAGAAGGTGTCAATACTTTCGAGTTAGCCTGACTGCAAACCGGGGCAGACAAGCGCCAACGCCGGAAGGACGTTGTCACCGCCCCTCCCGCAGTAGATGGAGCCCTCCACATGTGCAACGAATGTGAACGACGCTGCGGGTCCCGTATCGGGCTCTTTAGTCACCTCAAAACTCACCAACCTAGGTGACATCCCAAATAACTCATATCATTTTACCATAGCCGGATGATCGTCGTACTCGATTCCGAGTGACAGCAAAGTAGTAGTAGTGTGTGTGTGTGTGTGTGTGTGTGTGTCATAGATAGATAGATAGATAGATAGATAGATAGTGCTACGGTCGGGTTTTAGTGATCAATTAATCAAGTTGTGGAGGGTAATTTTCAAAACATTAAAGTCATAATAAACTTGTAAGTTATAGTTAATACTGATTTTGGACAAAATACTAAATTTAATTATTTCTTATGACATTAAATCAATCAAAAATTACAAAAATGCAATTATTACAGAATATATTATCTTACTAACATAAAGACATCCACTATGTAAGAATTTGCTTATGAAAAAAAAGTTCTTTGTTCAGTTTAAAGTATTTATAAGACTAAGGAAATATATAACACTCATACATAAAGGATTTGTTATGAGGGACTCCGAACAACGCTGTAACCAATGCCCCACACAGGGTCACCACGATCCCCCCCCCCCCCAACCCACCACAGAGGTGACCTTCTTGATACCTTTCATTCTTAACTCTTTCTTCAACACAGTAACCAAACTTACCAGAGTAACTGCCATTGTGATAGATCATATCTGGTCTAACAACACTCCTAACAATCTAGCTAGTGGAATTATTTATAACAATATCTAAGATCACTTCCCAGTTTTCGCCATGTATAACAGCCACAAGATCTGAAAGGTCTAGTAAAGTCACAATACAGGGACTACTGCACCGACAATATCCTCCTGTTCGAAAACAACTTAATGAATGGTAAGTGGGGTCTTGTCTACTCCTGATTTCACGTGTCCTCCTCAACTAATTCTCTCCCCGCTCCCCCTCATGCCTCATACCTCCCTCACCCACTCCTTATATCTTTATTCCTTCATTACTAAGCTTCCCCCTCACTCCTCATCCCTTCATTTCTTCCCTCTCTACTTCACTTTCTTTCTCTCCTCCCCCTCACTCCTCATCCCTTCATTTCTTCCCTCTCTACTTCACTTTCTTTCTCTGCTCCCCCTCACTCCTCATCCCTTCATTTCTTCCCTCTCTACTTCACTTTCTTTCTCTCCTCCCCCTCACTCCTCATCCCTTCATTTCTTCCCTCTCTACTTCACTTTCTTTCTCTCCCCGCTCCTCCTCACTCCTCACCCCTACATTTCTAACCCCATCCCCCTCTCCTCTTTAACAACCCTCCCCAGGTGTAGGTAAACCTCCTAAAATCCCTCACCCCACATATTCTCCCCAGATCTACACCCTCGTAATATTCGCCCCAGATCATCACCCCACACATTCTCCCCAGATCTTCACCCCCGTATATTCTCCCCAGATCTTCTCCTTGTTATCCTTCTTCCTCCTATCCATCTTTATTTCTCTTTCTCTTCTCCAGCTTTCTCCTCACGTTTCCCCATTCTAGGACTTCCCCTCTTCCTTTCTTATCCTCTCCTTTCCCATATTTTCTCTCCTCCCCTTCCCCCCTTCTTCCTCAGGTCATCTAGGGGTGGGGAGAAGGGAGAGAGAGGGAGATGAGCATCAGATGTTTTACGGGTTCCTGGTGGGGAGGTTGGAGAGGAGGGAAAGGGAGAGAGGGGTGGGTGGAAGGAAGGGGAGGAAGGGGAGGGTGGGGATGGGAGGGAAAGGGGTGGGATGGAGAGGGAAAGGGATTGGGGTGGGGTGGGGAAGGAGGGTTTGTAATGGACCAAGACAGATTTAGAATATTCTATTGTGCCCTTCTGACCCAGGACATATGTGAGCCCCTCCCAAGGCTCTAGCCCATGTTCTCAGCCCTGGCCCATGTTTTCAGCCGTTGATCCACGTTTCCCAGCCCTGACACATGTTTCTCAGCCGTTGATCCACGTTTCTCAGCCCTGACACATGTTTCTCAGCCATGGCCCATGTTTCTCAGCCCTGACCCATGTTCCTCAGCCCTGACCCACGTTTCTTAGTCCTGGCCCATGTTTCTCAGCCCGGACCCACGTTCCTCAGTCCTGGTCCACGTTTCTCAGCCATGCTCCACTTTTCTCAGCGCTGACCCACGTTTCTCAACCCTGGCCCATGTTTCTCAGCCCTGTTCCACGTGTCTCAGCCCGGCCCACGTTTCTCAGTCCTGGCTTACGTTTCTCAGCCCTGGCCCACGTTTCTCAGCACTGGCCCATGTTTCTTAGCCCTGGTCCATGTATCGGAGCACTGACCCACGTTTCTCAGCCCTGACCCATGTTTCTCAGCTCTAACCAATGTTTCCCAGCTCTTTAGTGGAATCTACGCCAGACGAAAAGTTCACCCGTCTTCTGCCTGCAGTGGCGCTCTGGTAGTGGTAGGAGTCGTTTGACCATGATGTGTAGGCGTCTATATAAGCGTATTACTAACAATGGTCGTGGTTGATGGCAGTGATGTGGTGTGGTGGTAGTTGGGGGTGTGGTGATGATGGTTGGGGTTGTGTGGTGGTGGGGATGGGGGTTGTGATGATGGTGGTGATAGTGTTGTTGGTGGTAGTAGTACTGGTGATGGGTGGTGGTGGAGATGGTAATTGTCGCTATGGGTGGGGGGGCGACGGAGGCGGTAGCAGTGATGGTAGTTGTAGTGCTGGGAGGCTGTAGTAATAGCGGCAGAGAGGGGAACGGTTGTAGGTGCTGGAGGGGGGTAGCAGTGGTAATGGTGAACGTAAACTTACATCAGCAAAACACCTTCGGCGCCTTCAGGAGCGGCAGTAACACAGGCGGGGGGTGGTGATGTAACGCCCTGGTTATGATGATGGACGGCCCAGAAGGTGAACGTTCAGCTCTGTATTTCACTAAGGGCCTGAGGAGGGGGGGAGGGTGGGGGGCTCGGCGGGGGAAGGGTGGGGGGCCCGGCGGGGGAAGGGTGGGGGGGGCTTTTGATGTTAAAATGAAGAATAGGAAAAACCCTGACGATGAAGACGTGGGTTTAGTACGTTCTTCCTGGAACGTAAGAACGAACCAGCGCCAACAACGGCATTCAGAAATGCCTGGTGTTCCTCTTAATCTCGATTTATGTAGGTGAGTTTGGCCTGGCAGACGTTCGCTCGCTTTCTTGCCAGCAGTGTCGCTCGTGTACGAATATGATGACACCACGAGAATGGTTGACGTAAGTTATTGTAAGTTTCAATGTGGGAAGGGTTGTTATAGCAAGTTACAGTGGTACTCATTCTGGGAGTTTACAGAGACACTCAGTGTGGGAGTTACAGAGACACTCAACATAGAGGTTACAGCGTTACTCGGGACCCAACAACCTGGGAGGAAGTTAGGGCAACACTGGCTGGAACACTCAACATGGGAGTTAGTGCGTCACTCAGGACCACTCAAACCCAGGAGTTACAACTTGCTGACCCACGAGTCCACTCCCCAAAATTGCATTACCCGAGCCGGGCTAAAAGCAACAAGACTCACTCCCAAGACCTGACACACAAACTCAATTTCTCGAGAGTCCTACGGGGAGTGAAGGAGTGTGTGAGTGGGTAGCTGAGGGAGTATGTGAGTGAGTGAGAGTCGCCGAGTGAATGAATGGCTGATTGAGTGCGAGTGGCTGAGTGAGTGAGTGAACGAGAGTGGTCGAGTGAGTGAATGAGAGTGGCTGAGTAAGTGAATGAGAGTGACTGAGTGAATGAATGATAGTAGCTGAGTAAGTGAATGAGAGAGGCTGAGTGAGTGAATGAGAGTAGCTGAGTAAGTGAGTGAGAGAGGCTGAGTGAGTGAATGAGAGTAGCTGAGTAAGTGAGTGAGAGGGCCAGTGAGTTGAGCCTATCCCTCCGCCTCTCTACAGGGACCCTGAAAACCTCTCCTTCCCCCACGACATTATATCATTATTATGGGATTAAATATATTTCAGCTGTGTATTCCAGGCACTTAAAATAAACATAGATATATTTTTAGATATTTTAACTTAGAGTATTAACTTAAATATACCATCAATCAGGTGTTTTATATAGCTTCGGGAGGAATATTTTGCTATTGGAATATTATATGGCCGGGTCGATTGTAATTAGTTTTTTTTTCGAAACTAACTTCCAAAAAATTACTACCATTAAGAAAATTGACTCGTGGGAATTATTGTACCTGTATTCTGTATCTTGAGCTTGTGAAAGAGAAGTTATAGTAAATGGAGTTAGAATAGTTAAGGTTCCTGGTAGCGTTTTGTTCTTCCCCTGTGTGAGGATTTGAGAACACATTCCACTACCTCACACTACCACGTCACAAAGAGAACGACCATTATGGCGTCGAAACTAAACCGGGACTACACCTGAAATAGACTTTTAGGTTTTGTACTACTGAAAAATACAGGTAAAGATCAGAGTAGTGTCGTTATTAAACCAAAAGAAACAAAGATACTCAAAACAGGATGATCTAAACTGTTGTTGGAGGCAGGAAGTAAATTGTCTCATTTCTAGAGTGCAGATAAAGTAATGAAACACGACCCCACCCCCCTACCCCCCACAGGAGTCGTGACCCAGTTCAGGCAAGAAGTCGTTCATTCTCACCTGTAATGCCTCCTTATAGTCCGTTACGACGGGTGTTTTGGGATGCCTGGGAGAGTGTAGGTGTTGGGGTGGAGTTGTTTACAGGTGTGGAAGGTGGGAAGTAAGATCCCCCGGGTCTGTGTTCACTCTCATTAGCATATTCTCTCAGGTTTTTGTGCACCTTTAAATGACGGTGTGTGTGTGTGTGTACATATAATATATTAACAGACAAGATTAACAGAAATCGTTTTAACAGACCACAAGTGCCACATTAACAGTCCACGGTGATTAATTCTTACACCAATAACAAGGGGAATCTAATATCTTGTAGTCTGTCAGCCATATAATGTATAACAAGTGATCGCGGGCACCTTCGTGTCCAGTGAAAGTTTGAACGCTCGTGCTTGGCTAGCGTACAGCGAATGAGGGTGCGCCAAGTCCGTAGACTTGCATGGTTAATTAGGGTGCGCCAAGTCCTTAGACTTGCATCGTTTTTCATCGTAAATAAAATAATTAATTAATGCCTTCCTAAAGAAACCATCGACATGGGACCAGGTTTGTTCCACTCTACGATTTTTTTTTTTTTTTCCACCAAGTTTGATGAAAAACGATTGTGCCGTTTCGGCTGCCCAGAACAGACAGACACACGCCAAGTCCTATAGCATATTAGATAAAACCCTTTATGTCTGATGGATGATAGAGTATTTCACTTCATGGTTATCAGTAAACACCTACATCTGATATACATTTTTGTCCAAAGTTTAATTGTAGGATTATTATTCATGTTTTCTATGACGCCAGAACTGAGTGAGAGTCATCGAAGAGGGGAAGCATTTCTCTGTCTGTCTGTCTGTCTGTCTGTCTCAAATGTAAAAAATGTGTGACCACTGTTAGCCTGAGATTAACTCCCAGTTACCAGACCCTGCCACGTGGAGGTCAGTGGTTCGTCTTAGGGCCCACCCACACCATACCAGCCTCCACACTCACTCACACCGGTGGTAACTACTCAGGCTGATACCGCCCAAGCTCAAGGCTGAATCCAGATATGTCAGCGATGCCACCAGCAGGACCCGTCCCCTGGCACCATACATCCACCACCACTGGACCCGTCCCCTGGCACCATACATCCACCACCACTGGACCCACTCTACCCCTCCTGTACTTGGAGTCGGCCAGACTAACCCGCCACCACCCATTCACATATTATGAATTTGATCTTCTATTTATGTTCAATATATTCTCTTTCTTTCTCTGTTTGTCTCTAGTTATTTGCTAACCTTTTTTTTCTGTCTATTTGTCTGTTTCTGTCTGTGTCCTTGCGTGTTTCTCTTTGTAACTCCTCTATACATCCATACGTGTTGCTTCTACTTTTACTCAGTCTTTTCTTATCATTATCACACATTGTAAGATAGAACTCTCCATTGAGTCTTCGGAGCGGCAGTTTAATATAAGTATTGATGTTGGTCATTTTAATTATATTTGTATTTATTCATATTTACAATTATATGTAGATTTTTTTATTTGTGATAAAGAATTGTGTGGTTGTATCAGTGTTTGACTGTACAGTACTGTACACACACACACACACACACACACACACACACACACACACACACACACACACACACATGTTTGTTGATGTTAGTCATTATACTTGTCGATCAACATTTAAACGTGAGAGATATTTATTTGTCTTTACTATTTGTTTGTATTGTAACATCCTTAATAATTCATATCATTGTATCATAGCTGTGTGTGTGTGTGTGTATGCATGGTGTGTACATATATGTGTGTGTGTGTGTGTGTGTGTGTGTGTGTGTTCCAGGCAGGAGCAAAGGTGTTAGCAGCTTCCATTACTGAACTTCAGTATGCAGACGACCTCACCCTTGTCGCTCACACTGAACGCGACTTACAGGAGATCCTGAACACCTACGCAGTTGCGTATGCACACTTCGGCCTTGAGGTGAATGTACGTAAGACTCGGGTTCTGTTTCAACCTGCCCTTGGTTCAGCCACACCTCCACCATCCATCCATCTTAACGGTACTACCCTCTCTAATGTTATCCACTTTCGGTATCTCAGCAGTCACCTATCCACCACCGCGGACATCGATGAAAAGATTCAACATCGGATCAGATGTGCATCTCAAGCCTTTGGCGGACTCCGTACTCGTGTCTTCAGCTGTAGGGAGCTGAAATTATCACAAAGTTGCACGTATATTGAGCAGTGGTCCTCCCTACCCTGCTATATGGCAGCGAGACATGGGTCACATACAGGAGGCACCTCAAGGCGCTTGAAAACTTTCACCAACGTGGTCTACGTTCCATCCTCTGAGTTCTCTGGGAAGACAAGAGAACAAATGCCAGTAGTCTCACTGACACCAACTGTAGTAGCATCGAGGCTACCATTATCCATGAACAACTATGTTAGACTGACCATGTTACCCGCATAGACGACAGTAGACTGCCAACTCAGCTACTTTACAGTCACCTAACGAATAGTAAACGTAATGCTGGCGGGCAGCTGAAAAGGTATAAGGATAGTCTTAAGACAAACCAGAAAAAGTGCCAAATCGACCCCCGTCACCTGGGAGACGATTACTATACACCGTAAAGCTTGGAGGAGCACCACACGAGGTGTCAATACTTTCGAGTTAGCCCGACTGCATACCGAGGCAGACAAGCGCGACGCCGGAAAGATGCTGCCGCCGCCCCTCCCGCATTAGATGTAGTCCCCCACATGTGTAACATCTGTGAACGACTCTGCCGGTTCCGTATCGGCCTCTTTAGTCACCTCAGAACTCGCCAACGAAGGTGACATCTTTAATAATTCGTATCGTTTTGTCATAGCTGGATGATCGTCATAATCGATTTCGAGGGACAGCAAAGTAATAGTAGTAGTAGTAGTGTGTGTAGGTGAGCGAGTTATTATGAGGATGAATGTAGGGGTGAGTCAGTGAGTGAATGTGTAGATGAGTGAGAGTGAGTGAGTGAGTGTGTGGGTGGGTAACCAGAGAGGGAGGAAGCAGATTACAACCGGTCCCAAGAAGTGGTGGCGTCTGTGTGTCACCTACCATTCCCTCCTCTTGTGATTGACCCCGCCCAGGTTAATGATGTCTCTATCACCTACACTGTCACACACACACACACACACACACACACACACACACACACACACCGTAGGAGAAGTAGGAAAGTACTTAAGGAGTGAGAAAAGGAATCACCAGGAAGGAGAGAAAACCTAAGACAGAACCTAACCTAATCAATCAAAACCTAATCTAACTTAACTTACTCTAACATAAGCCAATTTAACATAACTTAGTCCACCCTAACCTAATCTAATCTAACCTAACCTAATCTAACATAACTAAGCCAAGCCTAACCTAATCTAACATAACTAAGCCTAACCTAACCTAATCTAACGTAACGTAACTTTGCCGTAATTTAACCTTATCTGATCTAGCTTACTACATAACTAATCTACTTGTAATCTATATCAACCTAACCTAACCTAACCTAACGTACTGTAATTCGTGGATTTCAAGTGAAGATTGGGCCCGGGTGCAGGTATGAGTTTCGTGTCATAAGATATACTCATTTATCATGTTTGTGTCAACAGCTTATCTCCATGACACCTGACACACACACTAATATACCTGTTTTCTTTTTCAGGTGAGTTTGGAGTGGTTGCTGTGGAATTATGGAGGGTCGCAGGTAAGTTTGGAGGGTTACAGGTGTAGGGTCGCAGGTGTGCCGCAACAAGACGCACCTCCTGACTCCACCTGTAAAACAACTCAACATTCACACCAACACCCAGTACCTCCTCACCCTCCCACACCAACACTCAGTACTTCCTCACCCTCCCACACCAACACCCAGTACCTCCCCCTCCCACATCAACACCCAGTACCTCCTCACCCTCCCACACCAACACCCAGTACCTCCTCTCCCACACTAGCACCCAGTACCTCCTCCTCCCACACTAGCACCCAGTACCTCCCCCTCCCACACCAGCACCCAGTACCTCACCCTTCCACCCCAAACACTGCCACACCCACGCGCCTCAGAGCTTAGAACAACATCTCCCTAACTAATGACTAAAGAACGGATCAACATTTTACTCAACAAAGGTTACGAAAAAGACGTCGAAATTGCACTGACTCTCTACCGTTCCTTAGATTCTCACAGAGGCTTACGTTAATTTATTCCTCCTTTTTAACTGTATATGAAAGTACGTCTCTCTTTATAGTAGAGTTTCAGTGCAATTTTGATGCCATATTGGTCACCTTCCTCGTGCCGTAGTAAATCAGGTTAATGAGGTTTCACCTGTTCATTTAAAGAGAAAAATCGTACCCACCCCCTCCTTTCTGCCTTCCTTCCTCCCTTCCTTCCTTCCTTCCTTCCTTCATCCCTTCCTTACTTCCTTCCTTCCTTCCTTCCTTCCTTCCTTCCTTCCTTCCTTCCTTCCTACCTTCCTTCCTACCTTCCTTCCTACCTTCCTTCCTTCCTTCTTCCTTCCTCCGTACCAAGCTCTGGATGTAAGGTCAGGTTATATAAGATGGAGCTGTTGTTAATGACGTGTTGTGGTGTGTCGGCTGGTCATGGTTGTGTAGCGGTGAAAAGTGCATAATTTAATGTGACAGTTTAGACTGGGGTTCAGAGTTGGTGCTGTGTATTGGGTTTGATGCTTTGTGTGTGTGTGTGTGTGAGGGCATATTCAGGAGATTGAAAGTTGGTACAACATTGATTTTTTGGTCTAAAGACACTAAAAACGGCTTTACACACACACACACACACACACACACACACACACGCACACACACACACACACACACACACACACACACACACACACACACACACACTTCTCATATCACACAAACATTCCTAAGATTATTTCCGAGAGAGAGAGAGAGAAAGAGAGAGAGATTCAGCACCATAGGTAATGTGGCTGGGTAACAGTGACCTAACTACTGGTTAGTGGTTGTTTGATGGGGACGGGGTAGTTGGGTAGTTGAGCTTCTCTTGTCTATCTATCTATCTATCTGTTTATCTACCAATCTGTGTGTATCTATCAATCGATCTATCTATACCTATCTCTTTTATACACGTGCTTTTTCCATATTTGCCTCTCTCTCTCTCTCTCTCTCTCTCTCTCTCTCTCTCTCTCTCTCTCTCTCTCTCTCTCTCTCTCTCTCTCTCTCTCTCCTCATACACCGCTTCGTATCTCACACCTATCCGTCCATCTGCCGTCACATTAAACATCAAATTCACAAATGGAAGCGAGTGAACGTGATGTGGGGGAAAAGTTCTGGTAGATAGCGACCGTCAGAAAGTTTTGCCTGTGTGTGTGTGTGTGAGGCGGAGTGGTGGAGGTAAGCCAGGTGGGGTGTTATTACCTGTACTGAGAGTAACAAATTGGTGGGTTCAGGGTGGGTTGGTGGGTGTGTCCCTAGAGAGGTATTTTCCCATTTAATTAAATCTCAATTACTCGTACGTGACCACAGCCAGTAAGAAATCCATTTTGGGATAATTTGAAATTTTTATTGGTCCTCGTTTGTTTGGAATGTTAGGAAGGGGGAGGGGCTTGTTACTTTAGCCAATGGGAATACCGTAATAGTTAGAAAATTATTTACCATTGGTTGAAACAGGAAAGCGAAAACTAGCAGTGTGTGAGTGTTAAAAGACATTCTTAGCCAATAAGATTTCCGTGAATATAGAAATGGTTTACGATTGGATGTGACAGGGTGTAAGGGGGGCGGGGTGAAGGAGGGAGTTGTGATGAGGGAAAGAGACTAGTAGATGCTGGGTGAGTGGGTGGTCGTCACGTTAAAAAGGTCTTCCTTTATGGTGTCACTCCACATTAATTTATTCGAAACGACAAAAAAAAAAGTTTTATCGCGTAGGAA
Organism: Homarus americanus; assembly: GCF_018991925.1. Classification (NCBI taxonomy): domain Eukaryota; kingdom Metazoa; phylum Arthropoda; class Malacostraca; order Decapoda; family Nephropidae; genus Homarus; species Homarus americanus. Next base: position 13,943,321 of record NW_024718273.1, on the reverse strand, counting down.
AATAGACACAAAAGGTGACAGAAATTGCCGTGACGTCTCCATTTTGTCGGTGTCTTGAGTGAAGAAGTGGAGGAGGAGGAGGAGGAAGAATATAAGTCGCCTCTTTCACTGGATTGGAAGGGTCGAGGTGTTGGGGAGGAAGACATAGTGACAACACCAAATGTGGCGCGTAATGGCGTGAGGGGCGACCAGGACCCAGGTAAGGTTGTGTTAATTATTTTCCTTTACTGCAATATTTAATAGTATGTGTTTGTGTATGTACAGTACTGACCTTGTTACCTGGGGTTAAATGTACGTTGATTGTACTTAGTAATTGTACAGAACAGCCCAAAGTGTATGTGTACTTATGTATTAACGCATTATACTGAACATTTATATTGGGTTATACTGTATGTAGGGAAATATACAGAAAATATGCTTTGTGAATATACGCACCAAAACTAGATATATTTACGTGTCCTGGTGTATGCTGTTAGTGTAGTATATTTACCCTAAGGTGTATGTGTATGTGAGTGGATGTTTGTGACGGAGTTGGTGATGAATTAAAAGTGAACAAAGATGACATTGGCCAAGGTGTCAGGGTGTGTTGTGGGTGTCAGGGTGTGTTGTGGGTGTCAGGGGTAGGTTAGGGTGTGTTGCGGGTGTCAGGGTGTGTTGTGGAGTGTGTGGGGTGTGGGTTGTCAGGGGGGGTGTGTTGTGGGTGTCAGGGTGTGTTGCGGGTGTCAGGGTGTGGCTGTGGGTGTCAGGGGTGTGTATTTGGGTGTCAGGGTGTGTTGCGGGTGTCAGGGTGTGTTGTGGGTGTCAGGAGTGTGTTGTGGAGTGTCAGGGTGTGTTGCAGGTGTCAGGGGTGTGTTTGTGGGTGTCAGGGTGTGTTGTGGGTGTCAGGGGTGTGTTGTGGGTGTCAGGGGGTAGGTTAGGGGTGTGTTGTGGGTGTCAGGAGTAGGTTAGGGTGTGTTGTGGGTGTCAGGAGTAGGCCAGGGTGTGTTGTGGGTGTCAGGGTAGGCCAGGGGTGTGTTGTAGGTGTCGGGTGTGTTGTGGGTGTCAGGGGTGTTGCGGGTGTCAGGAATTGTGTTGCGGGTGTCAGGGTGTGTTGTGGGTGTCAGGAGTAGGCCAGGGGTGTGTTGTGGGTGTCCGGGTGTGTTGTGGGAGTGTCAGAGTGTTGCGGAGTGTCAGGGTGTGTTGCAGGTGTCAGGGTGTGTTGTAGATTATTCAGGGTAGGCCAGGATTGTGTTTGTCCGGGTGTGTTGTGGTTGTCAGGGTGTGTTGCGGGTGTCAGGGTGTGTTGCAGATTGTCAGGGTGTGTTGTAGGTGTGGGAGTAGGCCAGGGTGTGGGTGTCAGGGTGTGTTGTGGGTGTCAGGAGTAGGCCAGGGTGTGTTGTGGGTGTCAGGAGTAGGCCAGGGTGTGTTGCGGTATTGTTGTGAGTGTCGGGGTAGGTTAGAATGAGCTTGTTTACTCACTAACCTAACCTAACCTAACCTAACCTAACCTAACGCTGACACTTGGTTTATTATCATTATCGTTTTGGTCATCCAGCGAGGTTAGGTTAGGTTTGGGTTCGGTTCGGTTAGGTTTAGGTTCGGTTCGGTTAGGTTAGGTTAGGTTAGGTTAGGTTAGGTTAGGTTAGGTTAGGTTAGATTAAGTTAGGTTGTAATTATGTTTATCCGATGGTTTGTGATGTGTTTTGAACGATTCAGACCTTCATTTAAAACAGGTGGATGACTGAAACGATAATTTTACTATTATTATTATTATTACTTGTATTACTATTATTTTTGTTATTATTATTGTTGTTATTATTATTGTTATTCTTCCTATTATTATTGTTGTTATTATTATTGTTGTTATTATTATTGTTATTCTTCCTATTATTATTATTATTATGGCATGCAGTTACTATCAAACGTTAACTAAAGCATTGCGAGAACTGTTCAAAGCGGTTATCAATTTATCATGGCCTCCTAAGTGGTAATTCGTCTTAATTAGGTAGTTAAGATGTACCGGGGTGTGAGGGAACTGCGATATTAATAGCGGCACTAACTACTTAACTCTTGGCTCTTTGATTCATCGCCAGTCCCCGTAATGACCCAAGTCAGCGCTGTTAATTATAATGTTTTTATTGGTAGAGTTGAACCGTCTGTGAGGAGAGGAGGGGGTGGAGAGGTAGGGAGGGAGGGAGGGAGAGGAGAGGAGGGGGTGAAGATGAGGGGAGGTAAGTGGGGTGGTGATGAGGAGGTACACATAGTAGTGGTAGTTATAATGTGGTAGTGGCGAAGGGGGAGAAAATGGTGCTGGAGATAGTGATGGTGGTGGAAGAAGAGACAGTAGTGGTGGTGATGGAGGTAGTAGTAGTAATTGTTGACGGTAGTAGTAGTGGTTGTATTAGTGGTGGTGGTGAGTATCAGGTAACCCCCAGCTGCTGTGGTCTCTCCTGTAGGTGCTGACACAGAAACATATAATATTAAGGAGAAATTATACAGTAGTTTTAATATTAACTTACCAGAGTCCTTTATGGGTACACCGGCTGAAACACATTAAGATAGTTAAGTAATGTGGAGCATATCTATGACATATCAAATACATAGTGTGAACCTATAAAAAATACATAGTAGATGATATGGATTATGTCACATACAGAAATAAAAGTATAGGTACATATTTTTTACTTGATGGGAGATGAAAATATGACATTGGAT